>NC_059272.1:22818485-22830985 GCF_017591435.1 Portunus trituberculatus | reverse complement strand
AGGACTCCTACTCGGATAGGCTTCATCCTTCCAAATCAGGATTGAAAATTCTGTGGCATTCATTCATTCACGGAACTGAAAAAGAAAGACTACACAATAAATTATTTGTTACTTGGCAATCATATTACATTTTCGTTCAACATTTCATTATTGTCGTGAAATCCTCCAGCTTCCTTCACCTGGGCTGAAATCCTGGAGTCTTATTTGTTCACCTCCTTTGCCAAACCTTGGCAAAGTCTCACAAACACTATTTATTACCCACACAATAAGTCGAAAAGAGAACTTGCAGTATAATCTGGAAGTATTTTTGATAACAGTACTAAAATGAATATCTAATGTCCGCGCGCCTCTGCTTCCTACAAAGCCAGGAGTTGAGATTAGCAGCCGTTGCTACTCTCACAAAGGGTGACGGTATGGCCCGGAGAGAGCGATGGCTTGTGAGAGGCAGCCTGGTGCTCCGCCTCCGTGGTCGTGAACACCGTTAGTCTCAAATTCTTGTTGCTATCTGAGCTTCTGAAGGTGTGGGTAGCCCAAGGTCCCCATCTGATATTGAACCGGCAGGTGCACAAACTTCGCAATATTTGCGACAAGTTTTCATTAAAAGCGAGGAAGATCCAAGGGTTGACAACACTGTTCAGGGACGACAGCAGCATCAGGATGGTGAAAGCCGCGCCTGCAAGGGTGAAAAGAAAATTACCTCCAACATTTTGCCTTCATCACTCGCCCACAGCACCCAGCGCTCTAATCTTCCTGTCACGACTGAACAAAAAGAATGTATAACATATATTTCTTTTAAGACTGAAATTTTTCCTACAAGACACAAGCAACTCAAGATTATTTGAGAGTTTACTCCGTGCTACAAGACACGTATTTGTTTTTGTTTTAACCGTGTGTGTGTGTGTGTGTGGACATTAAAACAATGAACTAAAATGTGTGTGTGTGTGTGTGTGTGTGTGTATTCACTGTTTGATCTGCTGCAGTCTCTGACGAGACAGCCAGACGTACAGGAGCAGTCAGAGCTCATTATTTGATCTTGGGATAGGTCTGTCACAACTCCTCGTTTACATGTACCTACTCACTGCTAGGTGAACAGTGTGTGTGAGACACACCCAAATTTCGAACCCCGGTTATCTGGTGTGTGTGTGTGTGTGTGTGTGTGTGTGTGATTTACCACCAGTGTAAAACAATGGCTATGACAGTATTAATGACAGTGGCGGTGTGTTAAGCTGTAGTAATGCTGGCTGTGCATGCGCTCATAGCCATATTTTATAGACTACCTCGTAAAATAAATCCTTTTCTTCTTACATCCCTAAAACGAAAAAAAAAGAGTGCGCAAGCATCATCTAACACACACACACACACACACGGCCCGGTAGCTCAGTGGTTAGAGCGCTGGCTTCACAAGCCAGAGGACCGGGGTTCGATTCCCCGACCGGGTTGAGATATTTGGGTGTGTCTCCTTTCACGTGTAGCCCCTGTTCACCTAGCAGTGAGTAGGTACGGGATGTAAATCGAGGAGTTGACCTTGTTGTCCCGGTGTGTGGTGTGTGCCTGGTCTCAGACCTATCCCAAGATCGGAAATAATGAGCTCTGAGCTCGTTCCGTAGGGTAACGTCTGGCTGTCTCGTCAGAGACTGCAGCAGATCAAACAGTGAATTACACTAAATCTTTGTCCGTGTGTAGTATTGAAGACGACCTGCATTAGATTGGCAAAAAAAACGTGAATCAAGAGAAACTCATTCTCAGGATACATTTAAGTACAGCCACCCACATTACTGAATATTGAAAGTTTAATAGAATTTCCTCAGTATAGGAGGTTGCATCACTCATTAATTTTTCTATTTTTTCTATATGGCCCATAGCGCCTTTAGGTATACTTGAAGAGTACATAGTATGGGAAGCGCTGTTCAGCTTCCACCCATTAGTGGCGCAGGCAATTTTTTTTATAGTGGTACCCATATTAGGATCCATATCACCACCCAAGCGCATCTTGGCGCATCTTGGGTGTAACCACCTAGAACATGGGTATCATGATGTCATGTAGGTAACTTCAAACCACTCGACAAATGGCCAAGTATCAAGAAGGTACGTGGTGGGATTCGAACCTACGCGTAGATGTCTGCCAATTCCTACGCTCACAACCTTACCCACTAGGCCACCGCCTCCCTGATCTTATTTACTCGACCTCAGTAAGGTTAAAATAGACCATATGAATGAACAGTATAGATCAAATTATAGAATTCTTCCATCTCTCTCTCTCTCTCTCTCTCTCTCTCTCTCTCTCTCTCTGTGTGTGTGTGTGTGTGTGTGTGTGTGTGTGTGTGTGTGTGAGTGAGTGTACGTGTGTGCAAGGAAAGCGAGGAAGCCAATATCAGCGTTCAGTCATATGTGCAAGATGGCAGGACGGAGGCAAATCCACGCGTCTGCCAAAGATCCTGTCGGTAACACAACTTTATGCTGGAAAACGATTGTGGTAAACAAGTACAACGTGACTGTGTAAGAGAAATATCAAAACCCATCGAATAATCAAATTCTTCAAGCTATACACATCAGCTACCGTAAAATGTTTTGCACTGAAGATGATATTGTAAGTTATGTAACCAATGCTTTCAAAGACTAGAGAAACGAAATTCTGAGGACGTGTAAACTGGTATAGTCCCTCCTCTGAAAATGCTGAATGCATGATGTTATTGGAAAGAAAACGATATCTCACCGGCTATGACCCTCAGCAGGCATTTCTTGAATCTGCTGGTGCACAAATCCTGACTGGTGAACACTAATTGGATCTAGCATTCCTAAGACGGCCACTTTACCTTCCTTGGGATATTAAGTGATGTGAGAGAGCTTTTACATTACTATTCACACAGCTTTTCTTCATCCCTCCCTTCCTTCCTTTTCCCTTTGGCCTGTTCTTGCATTGTTCCATTCCTTCACTCTGACAGCATTACACTTGCCACACATGCCTTTCATCCTTCCCTCTCGTCTTCTCTTTCTCCTTCGGGCTCTCCTCCCCTCAAATCTTCCATTCTACCATTATAGCGTTTTCTCACAATGCGTTTTCTCCGTATTTTTTCCCTCTCTTTCCTTCTCACTTCTCTTTCCTTCATTTCTTCGCTTCTTTCCTTTAACGGATTTCCATCACCAACATTGTTTTATTTCTCTTATTCCTTTACTATTGTGACTGTACTCTGGTGATGAGGTAAATAATGAACGACGAAATAATAGATCACAGGACGGAGTGAAGAGAAGGAAGGAAGATAAATAAGCAATCAGTTGATCATACAATTGGAGACATGGAAGGATTCTAGACCTGAGCTTCTTGCTTATACTTTCTTTACATCATTATTTTATCATTGCCAGGTCTCACGATCTTTGTGTTCCATCCATTTTAGCACAACAGACTCAAGATGAATTAATTATACAGCTGTGCTCCTTGGGTTGAAAGGGTGGGTATGAATTATGCATGCTGGTGTTGATGGGAGGCTCAGAGTCAAGTGTCGCTGTCAAGGGCCACAGAATACAAGTAGAGGAGCAAGTCTGGGTGCAAGAATATTTGAGTGTGTTGTTTCTTGGAGACTGAGAGTGACAAAGACCCGGGATGACAATCGTATCATTGATAGCAGCAGCAGCAGCAGCTGCAGCAGTAGTAGTAGTAGTAGTAGTAGTAGTAGTAGTAGTAGTAGTAGTAGTAGTAGTAGTAGTAGTAGTAGTAGTAGTAGTAGTAGTAGAAAAAGTAGTGCCACTAGTAAAGCAACACTTTCTTCATTTAGAATGATATCACCATTGTTCACTTATTGAATGGAAAATGTAATATTTAACAGGCACTTCGGACAACTTTGTGAATTTATCTCATATAAAGGAGCTTATGAAAAAGTGAAAGTAAATTGGTAATACTGATAATTAAGATATACTGCCTGAACAATAGATCATATGGAGATTTTTTTTTTTCTTTTCTATGGAAGAGAGAGGCCTGCCAAGAGCAACAAAGCATAGAAAAAAGGCCCACTGAAATGCAGGTTCCCTAAAAGATTTTAAAGGAATTAAACAAAAGTCTGAGACAAATGTCTTGGAACCTTCCTCTTAAAAGAAGTCAAGTTGTAGGAAGATGGAAATACAGAAATAGGCAGGGAGTTACAGAGTTTACCAGTGAAAGGTATGAATGATTGAGTGTACTGGTTAACTCTTGGGTTAGAGAGTTGGAAAGAATATAGGGATGAGAGGAAGAAGAAAGCCTTGTGCAGCGAGGCCGCAGGAAGAAGGAAGGAATGCAGTTAGCAAGATCAGTAAAGCAGTTAACATGAAAAATAGCGATAAAAAAACAGAAAGAGCTGCAACGTTCCGGCGGTGAGAAAGAGGCTGAAGACAGTCAGTCAGAGGAGGGTAGTTGATTAAACGAAAAGCTTTTGATTCCACCCTATCTAATAAAACTATGTTAGTGGAATTCCCCCAAAACATGCGAACAGTACTCCATGCAAAGACGGATAAGGCTTTTGTACAGAGTTAGCAGTGGGAGGTGCGAGAAAAACTGGCAAAAACATAGAAGTTATTTTTGCAAGAGATGAGATGTCAAGTATCCAGTTAAGATTATAAGTAAAGGACAGACCGAGGATATTCAGTGTAGAAGAGGGAGACAGTTGAGTGTCATTAAAGAAGAGGGGATAGTTGTCTGGAAGGTTGTGTCGAGTTGATAGATAAAGAAACTGAGTTTTTTTCTCTGCCCCAATCAGAAATCTTAGAAAGATCAGAGGTCAGGCGTTCTGTGGCGTCCCTACGTGATCTGTTGACTTCCTGAAGGGTTGGTCGTCTCTGAAAGGACGTGGAAAGATGTAGGGTGGCATCATCAACGTAGGAGTGGATAGGGCAAGAAGTTTGGTTGAGGTCATTAATGAATAATAGAGAGTGGGTCAAACGACAGAACCCTGAGGAACACCATTATTAATAGATTTAGGAAAAGAACGGTGGCCGTCTACCACGGCTGTAATAGAACGGTCAGAAAGGAAACTTTAGATAAAGTTGCAGAGAGAAGGATAGAAACCATAGGAGGGCAGTTTTGAAATCAAAGCTTTGTTCCATACTCTACCAAAAAATTTTGATATGTCTAACGCGACAGAAAGAGTTTCACCGAAATTTCTGAAAGAGGATGACCAAGACTCAGTAAGGAGAGCCAGAGCGATCTTGACGGAAGCCATACTGGCGATCAGATAGAAGATTGTGAAGTAACAGATGTTTGAGAATCTTCCTATTCAGGATAGATTAAAAAAACTTTAGACAAGCAAGAGATTTAAGATATAGGACGATAGTTAGAGGGATTAGAACGGTCACCCTTTTTAGGAACAGTCTGAATGTAGGCAAACTTCCAGCAAGAAGGAAAGGTAGAAGTCGATAGACATAGTTGAAAGAGTTTGGCCAGGCAAGGTGCAAGCACGGAAGCACAGTTTTGAGAACAATAGGAGGGACCCCATCAGGTCCATAAACCTTCCGAGGGTTTAGGCCAGCGAGGGCATGGAAAACATCATTACGAAGAATTTTGATTGTAGACATGAAATAGTCAGAGGGAGGAGTAGAGGTAAGGACAAGCCCAGAATCATCCAAGGTGGAGTTGTTAGCAAAGGTTTGAGAGAAGAGTTCAGCTTTAGAGACAGAAGAGATGGCAGTGGTGCCATCAGGATGAAATAAAGGAGGAAAAATGAAGAAGTAAAGTTATTGGAGATGTTTTGGCTAGATGCCAGAAGTCACGAGGAGTTTGAGTTTGAAAGATTTTGACATTTTCTATTTATGAAGGAGTGTTTGGCAAGTTGAAGAACAGACTTGGCATGATTCCGGGCAGAAATATAAAGTGCATGAGATTCAGGAGATGGAAGGCTCAAGTACCTTTTGTGGGCAACCTCTCTATCATGTATAGCACGAGAACAGGCTGCGTTAAACCAAGGTTTAGAAGGTTTAGGTTGAGGAAAAGAAGGAGGAATGTATGCCTCCATGCCAGACACTATCACCTCTGTTATGCGTTCAGCACAAAGAGATGGGTCTCTGACACGGAAACAGTAATCATTCCAGGGAAAATCAGCATAATACCTCCTCAGGTCCCACCAACTGGCAGAGGCAAAACGCCAGAGGCACCTCAGCTTTGGAGGAAACTGAGGAGAGATTGGAAAAATAGAACAAGATACAGAAATGAGATTGTGATCGGAAGACCCCAACGGAGAAGATAGAGTAACAGCATAAGCAGAAAGTTTAGGGGTAAGGAAATGATCAAGAATGTTGGGCATGTCTCCAAGACGGTTAGGGATACGAGTAGGGTGTTGCACCAGTTGCTCTAGGTCATGGAGGATAGCAAAGTTGTAGGCTAGTTCACCAGGATGGTCAGTGAAGGGAGAGGAAAGCCACGAAAGAATAGAGGGACAGAATGTGCTCCACTTTGGAAGTTAAATAGTCAAAGAATTTATTATAGTCAGAGGAGTCAGGGGAGAGATAGACAGCACAGATCATTTTATTCAGAGAGTGATTATTGAGTCTAAGCCAGATGGTGGAAAACTCGGAAGATTCAAGAGCGTGGGCACTAGAACAAGTTAAGTCGTTGCGCACATAGTCGCAACACCAGCTTTGGAACGAAAATGAGAATAGAGAAAGTAGGAGGGAACAGAGAAGGGGCTACTGTCAGTTGCCTCAGACAGCTGTGCTTCGGTGTGGAAAAGAAGATGAGGTTTAGTAGAGGAGAGGATCTAGTTTTCTGTACAACACACCTGTGTGTGTGTGTGTGTGTGTGTGTGTGTGTGTGTGTGTGTGTGTGTGTGTGTGTGTGTGTGTGTGTGTGTGTGTGTGTGTGTGTGTGTATGTTGTGTTTCGTGTTTAAATGAGTGCGTATGTGTCACGTACCGCTGTAGAAGGGCGAAGTAGGAGCGTCGGGGTCCCACACGTGCCACAGCTGCACAGAGATGAAGGGCGCGGAGCAGCTCACGTAGCAGAAGATGACGGTCACGGTCAGCTTCACCGTTTTGATCTTGGCTCGGCTGATGCTTCTGATGGAGTGCGAGCGAGGGTTGGTGGCTGACGGGATCCTCATGCAGGACGCTCTTGTCATCTTCTTCGCAGGCAGCCTGTGGACGGTGGAAGTGGAAGTGGAAGAGTTTGAGTCGAGCAGCGGTATTATCTTCTCCTGCTGTGGCGAGTGCAGGCAAGTAGAAACCTCGCCCCCGTCGGAACGATTCCCTTGTGTCCTCAGCCTTACCAGGAGCCTTGGTCGCCGCAGGTCGTGCCATCGGTGCCGCTGCTCATCCATCTGTTTGTGTTTGAAGTTCACCCAGAGCGTGCGGCAGATGCACGTGTACACGATAATGAGGAAGAAGAGAGGCAGAATGAATACGGAGAGGGCATACCACGTGACGTAGGCTCGTGGTCCCCATGGCGGAATGAAAGACGCCCAACAGTCCCACGTTCCGTCCCCGACCTCCTGGTAGCTGAACACAAACACCTGCGGCGTGCACGACCCAAGTGCCAACGCCCACGCAAGGTAGATCATGTTCTTGGACCTTCGTGGAGTCCAGGCACAGTTTGATAGCGGGTAGCAAATGACTTGGTATCGGTCCAGTGCAGTCATTACTAAAAGATACGAGTTAAGGTAAGGTCCAAGTAACTGTGCGAACTTCACTGCCTTGCAAAGAAAGCCACCGCCGCGGAACCTATATGTGATTTCCCATACGAGCTGCGGGAGCACATTGAGGAAGGCGGTGACCAGGTCCGAGACGCAGAGGCTCAGGATGAAGTAACACATGCGGGTGAGTTTCTTGCGACGCACCAAGAGCATGAACAACACCACCACATTGCCCAGAACGGTGAGCACAAAGATGGCGAGCAGCGTCACTATCTCCCATACCACCAGAGACTCGTCCCTGGCGCTGACCCCTGCGCCACCTGAGCTGTTTCCCACCCCTGCTTCTTCATCCACCGTGCTCTGATTGTCGCTACTGCCCAGTAGCAGGTCTTCATTGCTCTCTTTCGAGGTCCCAGACCAACCATTAGTCGTATTGGCAGTTAACGAGAAAGCGCCAGAATCGTCGGTATCTACGAAAGACCACGGCATGATACTGAAGAGGAGCCGGTGGCAGTGTCGAGGACAGCTCTCAGCTGCCCCGCCCCTCCTTGGACATCATGAGCTCTGGAAAACAGAAAGAGATGTGTGTTACGATATTGCAGTGACTGAATATCTTAAGAATACTCTTCATGTGCTTATATTTCAAGTACTCCACCATGTGCTTATATTTCAAGTACACCACCAATACGCAAATGCAACTTCCTTCGAGAAATCTAAGTAAAAACCTTATTTATCAGACTTCCTCATTATGCATGCTACGTAGACTAGAGATATCAATGATTAACGTTCAGTGTCCTGTACCTAAAATCAAGAAACAAACATAAAAGCAAACAAGCCACCATGATAGCCACACAATCTATAGTTGCCACAGTTGTCATCAAACATTTAAAGTCCTGACAGTTCGACAAAAATAAGTGATCCCGACCCAGAAAACGCACACAAGCCTTATAGTTTTTGTGACATCTATGAAAGAAAATGTGATAAACTGCGAATGAAGATTTTCAAGGGAAAAAAGAAACAAGAAAAAATAACTGGAACAACAACGACAGGAACTACTGGTACTACTATTACTACTACTACTACTACTACTACTACTACTACTACTACTACTGCTACTACTACTACTACTACTACTACTACTACCACTACGTACTACTACAATAACAGCAACAACAACAACAACAACAACAACAACAGCAACAACAACAACAATAACAATAGGAGTTGAAGGAGAGGGAGAGGAGAGGAAGAGGAATGACAAAAGTTTCTAACGAGGGGAAGATGAAAGCTTATAACCCTGGCTTTGAAAGGGTACACAAAATTTGAGAGAGAGAGAGAGAGAGAGAGAGAGAGAGAGAGAGAGAGAGAGAGAGAGAGAGAGAGAGAGAGAGAGAGAGAGAGAGAGAGAGAGAGAGAGAGAGAGAGAGAGAGAGAGAGAGAGAGAATAAAGACTTCAGTCATCCTTTTTGCCCTTTTGTGTACAGCGTCAGCGTCTGGACAAACTTAATAACAAAATTTTGATGAAATAGAAATAGCTGGCCATCAGATTGAAGTACATGTTGTTGTCTTCTCTTTATATATGAGCCAAGTTTAATTTTACATACACTCGTGGATAATGATACAGTGCTCCATCCACACGGCCCGGTAGCTCAGTGGTTAGAGCGCTGGCTTCAAAGCCAGAGGACCGGGGTTCGATTCCCCGGCCGGATGGAGATATTTGGGTGTGTCTCCTTTCATGTGTAGCCCCTGTTCACCTAGCAGTGAGTAGGTACGGGATGTAAATCGAGGAGTTGTGACCTTGTTGTCCCGGTGTGTGGTGTGTGCCTGGTCTCAGGCCTATCCGAAGATCGGAAATAATGAGTTCTGAGGTCGTTCCGTAGGGTAACGTCTGGCTGTCTCGTCAGAGACTGCAGCAGATCAAACAGTGAATCAAACACACACACACACACGCACTCACACACACACACACATATATACACACACACAAATTACATAAAAAGGGATCCAATATAGTGTTCTCCTTAGGGGCTTTGAACATGTTGGCCTCATGTCCACACAGTGTGTGTGTGTGTGTGTGTGTGTGTGTTACCTGATTATTTTATACCCATGCTAGTACTAAATGACATGAATGCAACACAACTCGAAAATTTCCACCTTCATTCAAGAGAAACAAATTATACACAAATTATACAAAATGTCGGAACAACCTCAATGCATTTACCAACATGAGACCACATAATGAAAACTGCAGCTTGGCTTACCATTCCTTGATCCCTCTAAATGAGATCCTGGAATGAAGCTGTAATGACCGAACCTTGCTAATCTTTAATGCTCAAACACGTACACGAGCACCGTATTGATTATCACTCCTGCTGTTTTTCCCTGATCTGCGTGTTTAGCTCGTGTTATTTTCGAACACGGCATTATGTGAACCGAATATACCACCACTGTATACACCAATGACCTTTTAACAGTACACCAGCCTCTCTCCATGCCTCCCTGTCTATCGATGAAGAGTGTCCCTCCCAGCCCCCACTCCTTCCATTTTTTTTTTTTTTCTCTATCTCTCTCACTCTGTTTCCCTTTCACTTATTTTTCCCATCCTATTATTTTCTTCCTCTTGGCTATGTATCTCCTTGTCATTTTCTTTCCCTTTTATCACTTTATTCATTCTCACCCTATTTTCTGTCTTCCCTTTCTCCTTCCTTCCTCCATTCCTTCGTTCTTTCCTCTCTCTCTCTCTCACAATTGCCAAGGTTTCCTCACCGTCCATCGCGTAAACGCTATCCAGAGCAGCACGTAATTATCATAAATAACACACCATCAGCTACGTAGAAGATATCAATGTTGCGAATAGAAAGGTGAAACACACACACACACACACACACACACACACACACACACACACACACACACACACACACACACACACACACACACACACACACACACACACACACACACACACAGAAACACACACACAGACAGACACACCCACACACACGTCTCCCTCTCTCATCCTTTAATAACAAATAATAATGAGACGGTAATCAGCAGGAATGTCGCGAGTAATTACCTTGACAGAGAACACCATATCACATTCCTTACCGAGAACAGGCACGTGAGGCTACTGGTGATGATGGCTGTTTAATTAATCATCCTCAGCAATGTGACACGTGCAGCGTAATGTTTTGCTGTGCAGCGTGAGGCTTATTTTAAAACTCTTTTCGTAAAAACTATATATTTATAATGATATCTGCTAGTTTTTCCTCGACCGCGAATATTTTGAAATAGCGATGCATACGTTGAAAGAAAAACGAAGTAATTTACTGCCAGTGCATAATCAAAACCAAGAAACTATTCTTAGCAAGGAGCAAATTTAATTCAATCATTAAGGATACAATAGGTTAATAAGCAATTTGATTAAAAAGACAATACATTTCGTCCCATAGACCTGGTAGATCCTAAAACGTGAGTATATTTTCACTTCCTGTTATGTATCACAGGAAGCACAAGATAGAGGATAAAAAAAACTAGATAGAAAGATTGCACACCAGCAGAAAGGTGAAAAGGATATCAAGGACATAATGAAGAATGAGATCAGATTTCCGTATAGTTTTGAACTGCTAGGAAGGGAAATATGAAAGAAAAGCCATATATATATATATATATATATATATATATATATATATATATATATATATATATATATATATATATATATATATATATATATATATATATATATATATATATATATATATATATATATATATATATATATATATATATATATATATATATATATATATATATATATATATTCAATTTATCATAAATGTTTTAATTTTAAGACTATGATTTCTTTGTGATCCGTAACGATATTGAGTAAAAAATAGAATTACTGAACAAAAATATATGACATGACCAAAGGAAATAATGTCAGAAAAAACACAAGTTGACTATTTCAGGTTTCTTATGAAGTCATTACATGAATGCATGACGTTATTTCCTCCTCAATAACATACGTATAGGTAAAAAAGAATTCCATTTTGTCCAATTTTCTTTGTTATCGAGCCATTGCCTTTTTTTAGGAGACGTTTTATATGTTTATTTCTTTTCTTTCGTTCCTCTGCTGCTCTGAGGAAAGACTGATGGGACAGACTCCACGTGAATAGCTCCTCAACAATGTCTCTTGTTTGTGTCTTGAAATACTTGAATCCTCCACCCCTCAAACACACGTCTGAGTCACATAGATTCTTTGGCTAGTTCTTGTTGTTGTTGTTGTTGTTGTTGTTGTTGTTCTATTCTTAGGCTACTGGACTTTGTTAATTTAGACTTTAATTATTATCCTCTCGCTCCATGACTCACTATTTTATTGCTATTTTTCCTTTATCATTTCCCTCTCTCAACCTCCTGTTTACCTGCTTATCATCAACATAACTATATATTTACATAATGTACCTACCTACTAAGCGTTTCAGAGAGTTTGAGGGCACGTTTTTCTAGAATAACTTTGTAAGGAACACGCATATCATTATGAAATTTTGCCACAGTGTACTTGACACCCTCCCCTAATATCCCAATGTGTCAAGAATCGTCAACAGTATATAATAATGGCACTTCTCCCTATAAAAACAGGAGAAAGTCACTTATCCTCACGAAGAAACGGACAAGTGGTGAGAAATGGTGACGTAGTACTATCCCCTACTATCTGTGACGTAGTAACAAGCTCCACCCACATAGTCCCTCCCCCTGCTTCCTACCATCCCTCTCTTCCATCCCCCTACCCATATTTCCTCCTTCCTCCCCTCCCCTCCCTTCCCCTCCCCGTCTATTAATTCCCCTACCTCTCTCTCTCTCTCTCTCTCTCTCTCTCTCTCTCTCTCTACGTCACCATTTCTCACCACTT
>NC_059272.1:22813485-22815985 GCF_017591435.1 Portunus trituberculatus | reverse complement strand
ACGGGCGGGAAAGCTTGTGTGTTTGTCCAAGAGTTTTCCATGACCACAATCACCAGAGCATACCAAACACTTCATTTACAAGACTACAAACATGAGATCCAATTTGCAGCCCGTCACAATACCATAGTGATAACAATACAGCCACAACAACAACAGAGCAACAACATCACACCTGCTACTGTACTGATGGAATGCTGGCTGTTCAAACCTTCATTGATGTCCCCATTGCCTTAGAACAACATCAAAAGTACAGCAAATTTACAGCACTACATGCAAAACATAGATATCTTAACGCTACACTTACAACACTAAACTTACAACACCTATAACACCTCACCCCACAACACTAGACCCACAATATCACATCCACAACACCACAACCATGAAATCCCTAGTTCCGTATTCTTTATTTCATCTAAATCGTATTTTCGAGAATCAAGTGAGAGATTTTAAATCAGCCTTGTCAACATTTCACCAAAATAGAAAAAAAAAAAAGTTAAATGCTGACAAACATGTTCGGTTTGCCAGAATAAAAACGCAACAGTGAGGTACGTGAGAGAGCATACGAGCGTTTTCATCCCTCACAATATCCGATAATTCAGGTGTTTAGGCCTTACTGAGAACCACGAAGCTTAGTGCCAAAGTTATCGTTCCAAGGGTTCTCGTGCATCTGTAGCGCGATCTGTTGCTGTGAACGTATTGACGCGCCACAGTGGTCGTCACTGGCAGCCGGTTTAAGTTTCCAAGCAATTCACGTGAACAGGATGAAAGTGATCACCTTGACCTAGACCCAAAACTTTTCTTCTCGGTTCTAATCGGTTGTCATTCTAGTCTAACCTCGACAGCCATACATACTTTTCCATTTTCGAAAAGATTTTAGTCTTCAGTTTCAGTCTGTTATCACTAGACAATCACTCTGTAGCCTCAACATTCATACACTCCTGTCCACTTTTGATACGTTGGTAGTTTGCTCAAAACTCGAGAAAATATGTTTAAACAGGAAGAGATTTCATCCTCTCAACTCCAATCAGTTATTCTTTCCAGCCAGGCAATTACGCTTTACCCGATCACAGCCTGAGTGCGTTAATCCATTCGTACTGTTAAGCCTTCCCAGCCACTTCTTACCCATTCCCCTTGAATTTCCCTCGTAAAGTTTAATCATCGATTCTAATCACTTCTCATCTTCTGGCGGTCTAACCTTGCATGATCCTATTACGTCTATCCATTCGTACTCCAACACTTGCTAGGAATTCCTCCTCCACTTTTTTTTTCTATTACACAGCTACTAACACCATACTGTGGGTGTCTCCTGGCTATTGGGCTACTAAAAGTTTTCAATCTCCCGTCAGTGTGACCAAGTAGCATTGCAGTATATCTATCATTTGTATTCCAGCACTTCCCAGCTGTCTCGACACCGCCTTGTATTACACCCGCAGCTCACCCTTCTGTCGCTCCTGTCTGACTATTGAGCCTCTATAAACAATGTATCGGCCTTTACATTCACGGTGCAACGTCTTGGTTCGTGTTGGGACTCGGGAAGGTGCTGTGAGTGTGTGTGGGAAGGGGGAAGTGGCGGGGAAGGTGTCGGGTGTGTGTAGGCATTCTAGTAACTCAAGGGGAGTGAACGGCCCATCCAGGAAATTCGCTTGAAGTCGAAGCGAGTGGAGGAAGGGCGCCCGAGTGCATGTTGGGTAAAGAAAAGGAAAAGAGCAAAATAAAACTCGTATCAGTGATTAAATGGAGGAAAAGCGTTTGATGAATAGAGCTGTAAACTTGACAGAGGTATGGGATTTATTATCAATGTGAGGGAAATGTAGAATTGGAAAGACGAGATAAAGAAAAGAAGAAAAAGACGGAACGTTGCCCCGGTGAAGGGAAAGAAACACACCCATGTGGAATAAGACAATTAACACAAGAATGAAATGTAGAAAACTTGACATTTCTTAAGGTATAGACACTGGAACCAGATGAATAACAGAACAGAGAGAATTATTTGAGATTTATTTCATCAATGACTAGCAAAAGAAGCAAACACGAGACCTTAACACCTGTATAACACTACCAATACGATAAAATGAAACTCAGAAATAAACAGGATATAAAATCACACGCTACGTTCTTTCCTCAGGTAACGTAAAAATCAAAGCACTTGCAAGTAAAATAAATACGAGTTGATTATCTCGTGGAAAGCAAAGGAAACTGCCATTTTACTTTCCAAGATTTTTTCTCTCGAAAGAAACATGGAAACGTTACGAAAAGAAGGAGTAAAGATAATTTAGCGAGTATTGCTGGCTCGGTCATTACGGAAAGATAAATAAAAAGACAAAAATAATAGAGCAGCTTTTAATTTGTGAAAGGCAAGAAAATGATACTACGTTTTCTTAAGTCCTTTGTGTGTGTGTGTGTGTGTGTGTGAGAGAGAGAGAGAGAGAGAGAGAGAGAGAGAGAGAGAGAGAGAGAGAGAGAGAGAGAGAGAGAGAGAGAATATCCAATTACCTTT
>NC_059272.1:22788485-22810985 GCF_017591435.1 Portunus trituberculatus | reverse complement strand
TTATTATCATTATTATCATTTACTTTTTATTATCATTGTTGTTGTTGTTGTTGTAGTTATCATTATTAGCATTATTATTGCTGTCATCAAAAAATGTTGAAAAATATATGAATAGCGTTGATATCTTGTGGAGGAAAGACCACAACGGACGAACAAAAGTAATGGCATTAAAACTCCGGAACGGAGACAATTAGAAGATAAACTTGTGACACATAGGCGAGCAAAATTAAAGATAGAAATAAACATGAAACCACTGCATTTAACACCAACTCTCCGCAAGAAAAAGATGAACACCAAGTAATTACGTGTACCGCGAAATTAAAAGCAGGAAACGTGAAGAGTTATAAATATATCAGATAAACGTTTTCACAAGAGAGAACGTTCAAGAAAAAAAAATGTTCAGAGAAAACTAACTACTCTTGCATCACCGAGTGAAAAAAAAAAAAAAAAAAAAAAAAAAAACTAGGAGAAACAGTGGGAGAACCGGTATCCTGAGAATCTTGGGTTAGATGAATGGAAATTGAAATATGGTAGAAAGAAAAAAAAGAAAGAGAAAAAGGAAAGCAGGGAGGGGGAGGTGTATGGGTAGAAAGAAAAGATCACTGGCTGAGATTAGATCAAAATAAAAGATTACAGGAGATTACAACTTCATCACGGGCAGAAAAATAACATTGGAGGACGAAGAAACGCTACGATAAGAAGAAAAAAAAAAACATAGAAACTAATGAAAACATAAAGACGGAAAATATGTGACAAAAAAATATATATATACAAACGAAGAGATTGAGTGGTAAACGAGAGAGGAAAAGGGAGAATTCACGAAAGACAGGAACGAGAGAGAGAAACAGTAGAATAATGAGAAGCGCGTTGAGTAATGATAAGAGGGAGAGAGATAACGTGGAAAGGAAAACTGCGAAGTGATGCTGGAGAAGAACACACGATAAGAACACACAGAGAGAGAGAGAGAGAGAGAGAGAGAGAGAGAGAGAGAGAGAGAGAGAGAGAGAGAGAGAGGGTATGGTGGGAAAAAAAAAGGGAAAAATAGGGAGAGGAAAAGTTGGGAAGAGTGAGAACGTTAAGAAAAAGTAGAAAAAGATAAAATATGAGAGAGAGAGAGAGAGAGAGAGAGAGAGAGAGAGAGAGTTGTCAACGTGAGCGAGTGAGTGACGGAAAGAGACCAAGAGAGACGGCACCTGTTTGGTCTGGACGGTGAGAAGCAGCGAGCGGGACTGAGGTTGTTGCCGTCTCCCAACCGATCCGCCTCCTCCCCCACAGTCTGGTGCCTCTCGCTCTCTTTTCCCTCTTCCTCACACCCCCAGCCCTCGCCCCTCTCTCTCTCTCTCTCTCTCTCTCTCTCTCTCTCTCTCTCTCTCGTTTGTTATTGCTATTATCAGATTTCTATTCGTAATTTGTCTCCGCAATCCTGCTCTCGCTAAAACTGCTTCCTCCATGCCCTAAGCTTAACTTTTCTTCTACATTGCACGTTTTTACATTTCATTTGTTCCCTCTGTCTCTTCTTCTTTTTCCATTTCTTTTTCTTTTGTAATTAATATCCTTTACATTTTCTCGTTTCCATTTCTTTTCTTTTGTCATTACATTTTCATCCTTTTTCTTTTTTTTCCTTTTTTTTGGCTTCTCTAATTTTCTCTCTGCTTGCTCTTTCTGATTCTTTTTTCCTCTGCCGTTGTTATTCTTTACATTTCCTTTTTTTTTTTCGTTCTTCCCTTCCTGAGTCCATTATTTCTTCCTTGCCTCCTTCCTTCTTTTTTTTCATTAATTCTTTACAAATTGCTACTTTTTACATTCGTTTCTTTTTTTTCATAACCTTATCATGCTGCTCGTCTTTATCTTTTCTGATTTTGTCTCATAAACCACAAGATTTATTAGTTTTGACAATAGCTGTCTTGGCGTCTTCGCGATGAGAAAGAAACGAAAATATATTACCACACATTATGTCCTTTAGTCTATTTTGGCGCCGTTGAATTCGTCCTTCTTCATATTATACGGGATAGCTAACCAATGCAACCACCACCTTCAGAAAATTCCTCTTGTTTTGGCGCTATTCACTGTGGATCCCAGCGCGTGAAGGTGCCTGGAGCTGCTATTGTGTTGGTGTCTTCGTGTTGGAGACGAGTCACAAGTGGTATCCCAGTGTTCCATTTCCTGCTCATTGTACGTACCCACCAGATGTCTGTCTCCCACGCGCCAATGTTCAGGGATCGTTCACAGATTTCTACGCTATGCTGGAATTCGCGGTCATATCCTGGGTAACTTGACTGACACGTATGCTGTTGCCTGTGATGTGTTGGTCAACGTTCTTGCTTCGGCAATAGTATGGTGGGTGTTGTTACGTGTATTTGATTTTTGTTGTTAGTAGTGGTGGTGGTGGTGATGATGGTTTGTTATTTATCATTTGTTGTAGTAGTAGTAGTAGTAGTAGTAGTAGTAGTAGTAGTAGTAGTAGTAGTAGTAGTAGTAGTAGTAGTAGTAGTAGTAGTAGTAGTAGTAGTAGCAATAGGTTAGGTTAGGTTAGGTTATCAACAAAACTAATCATCACTACCACTACTACTACTACTACTACTACTACTACTACTACTACTACCACCTCTACCACCACCAGCACCACATTTTCCTATGATATAAGTGCGAACTAAAATCCAAAAATTTACGAGGAAATTAAAAGGCACGCGAAGTTTTACCTGCGAATTGTAGAAGTCATAAAAGCGAAAAGAAAAGGACGAGTGCACAGGAGCAGGAATTGCTATCCTTTGGGAAATTTTTGCTTTCAACGAGACGACATATAATAACTTCCTTTCTATTCCTTTCATAAATGCAATCTGGCGTGTGAGGGAATCTGTTACGAACTTTTGTTACTGATATTATTGTTTTAATTGGCAGTACGTAGTGGTGGTAATGGTAGTAGTAGTAGTAGTAGTAGTAGTAGTAGTAGTAGTAGCAGTAGTAGTAGTAGCGGTAGTAGTAGCAATAGTGATAATAGTAAGCGCAGCAGCAGCAGTACGTACTATAACTGGAAGGTTTACTAATCATTTTCTTTTCTTTTTCTTTTCTATTGTCCGATATCCTCGCGTATATTAATTACACACGATCATTATGTATTGATACGCAGTCACCATTAACCTCTCTCTCTCTCTCTCTCTCTCTCTCTCTCTCTCTCTCTCTCTCTCTTTCTCTCTGTGTGTTATACCAATTCCCTCGTATTTTGTCTATTCATTATATATATATACTTGAGACACACACACACACACACACACACACACACACACACAGAGAGAGAGAGAGAGAGAGAGAGAGAGAGAGAGAGAGAGAGAGAGAGAGAGAGAGAGAGAGAGAGAGAGAGAGAGAGAGTGTGTGTGTGTGTGTGTGTGTGTGTGTGTGTGTGTGTGTGTGTGTGTGTGTGTGTGTGTGTGTGTGTGTGTGTGTGTGTGTGTGTGTGTGTGTGTGTGTGTGTGTGTGTGTGTGTGTTATCTAAATATTTGTGGTACGCCGGGAACTTGACGGTGTAGTGGATCAGCAGTTCGGTGAATATATGTAAAGGAAATTGAAGTTGCGCAAGAAACACCAAGATTTTTCATCTTATATTTCGCAGAGTTGGAAGGAGAGCCATGATTTATCGCTGCTAAGTGTAGCCACTATGCACCACACCTTCTGTCTTGTGAATGTAATGTATGAAGGAAATATTTCATAGCAGATGTTATGAATGTCCCGTTCTTTGTTGTATTTCAGAGGAATCTCTGAAATACAAATGATCTAGTACTGACATTTCTTAGGTTTTGTTGCTTTTCATAAACAGCTTCTTGATTGACAAGTCTAAACGCTTCAGGGAAAATATGCAGTTGAACATTATAAAAGCATTACTTCTGGTTTCCAGGGAACTCGTTTGGACTGATAGTGAGCCTAACTAAATTTACATGTACTGCACGCAATATTCAGGAAACAATGGCGAGGACATTTGACACAGCTCTGCGTTATTGCCATGGTGGCGACAACACTTCGAGTTTTAATTATATATACATTGTGTTTTTAACAAAAAATTCCAAATAAGTAAAATAAGTAAAGCACATTAAAAACACAATAACTCTCCTCGTGGGGGATGGAGTCAGTATAACTTCAAAATTAATCAACATTATCTAATTATCTACTACTATTAATAATCGATAGAAACAGGATCATAATTTTGATAATTTTCATAGATATAAATTTTCTTTCTTTCTTTCTTTTCATATATGATTTTGAAACATTTCATATGTAGATTATTATTATTATTTTTATTTATAATATTATTAACTTTGCCACCATTGTAAGTGAGTCTTTTAACATTTACACCTATGCAAACATAGGTGAGATCGGGTATTAGTATTTTTTCTAAATATCTTTTCCTTTTCTCTCCCTCTTCTTTTTAATGTTTTAGTTGATACTTGTTCTCTTTGTTTAATTCAGTGTTTGTCTATATTGCATTTGATTGAAATGTTTTATTTTTTGCCCATAAAGTATTTACTTGCAAAGGGTTGTTTGTCTTATGAAATTCATTTGTTATCACAATCTGTACACAAATGGCAAACATAATAAAGTGTTTAAAGTGTTTAGGTATCATGGTTATCTCTTAGTAAAATTTCAAGTGATCTTAAGAGATACTTACGCGTCAGGATAAGTGAAAGAGTTGAAACTCTCCACAAAAACATGAAAATGAGACTCGTTATTCACACACATGTCAGCGTGTGCACTTTGCTGTTACTATCTGGCATTCAAATATACACATGCACATGTTTGAAGTCTTCAACTGTGTGTGCACTCTCCTGTTATTTGCAGCAGGCTAAATTTGCGTGCCGTAAATCATACATGTATGTTTATGCATTTCCATATGATTTAGGAATACAGGCAGCCACACACGTGCATGTTAACTGTGGGCAGAAAGTAAGATTAATTTGTGTATTTATGACTCGTATCTCCAACCAAACGTCCCCGCCTGAGGCCCCCTCTCCGGTCGCGGGGAGTGAGGGAATGACGGTAGTTGCAAATTGTTGTCTTGCTCATCGAACTCAAAACACGACACGGACCACGGCACACTAACGATTGCTGCGTTGTGTGTGTGTGTGTGTGTGTGTGTGTGTGTGTGTGTGTGTGTGTGTGTGTGTGTGTGTGTGTGTGTGTGTGTGTGTGTGTGTGTGTTTGCAATCTTTCCTTTCTTTGTAGACGTACTTGTCATGCTGGTTTTATTTTCCAGTGTTGTTGGTGTTGAGCCTTGCTGCCACATGAAATATTGAGTATCCGACACCACTATGCATACAAACGAAATCCGGCATTGCAGAACTTCAACTGCACACGGCAACCCCAGCGGCACCTGACACCCGAGTCGCGTCCAGCTACTGTTGAAATAGTTCTCGACAACCCGCAGCGGTGCACAGTAGCATAAAAGTAATTCACAGCAGAACAAAAGAATTTACTCGTCTGTGCACTTCAACAACATAAGATGCCCAGGAATATTTTCTTTCGTCGCCCTCGAGATCTAATTCCCTAGAAAGTTTGTGAACACTTCCAGGCAGCTCTCAATAACACGAGATGACGCACCAGCACACTACTGGGGCTGAGGTACAAATTAAGATTTGTTCCACGAACCTGGTGCTCCATTGGTATGATGTGCAGCTCCAGATCATCAATATGTAAGGCCAATGCATTTCACTGTGCACAACATTATATGTGATTGGCACTTAATTGCTATGAGGAAAATACCAAACCACAAAGAGAAAAACGAGAAGGAAGGAAAGAAAAGAAAAACATAAAAAAGTAACAAATATTACTTTAAGAAATAACAAACACGAAAGAAAGTAGAAAAATGAATATATAATCAAGATTTTTCTGTTGAGACTAACATCTTAATTAACAAGGATACCAGGGGGAATAATTTCCTTGCTTTAATTTGCGAACATCTTTATTTAGACACGCTCAGTACACAGTCGTGAATCCGCCGAGTGTGCGACTGAAAAGTCTGCACAAGACACGCACGCACGACTAATGACATGCATGCGTAGGTGCTCCGCTTACCTAAGGCTACCCGAGTATGCATAAGTGTATACTAGTGCCTCGGGAAGTCCATAGTAAGGGTAATTCGAATGGAGATATAATTATAAATGCCATCCAATGCAGTGAGCAGGAACGTATCGGAGACGAGACGAGTGAACGTGTTCCATTCCGTGACTCGTGACTCTCAGGTGAGTGACACAGTGTTAGGGAAGGTTATTGTGAATGAAACGCGATAACATATTTCACACTCAATAATTATAACAAGGACGTGCCTCTCTGGCTGGACACACACACACACACACACACACACACACACACACACACACACACACACACACACACACACACACACACACACATATCGTTCCACAGATATTATAATACATTCAAATAAATGCCAGTAGTGATGACATGTGTAATAGTAAACCTAATAATAATAATAACAATGATAATATTAATAATGATAATAATAATAATAATAATACCCTCCATCATTCGCTCATTGGGATACATGCAACACGTAGCAGTAAAACAATAAAACACGTCGCTATTTGTTGAACGCAAACGTGTCAATTTGATGTATAGTGCTACCCTGGTGGCCTCTGTCGCTCCCAGTGTTGAATTCATAGAAAAAAGACTTAATTATACTCGTTTGGAGATTCAAGCACCGGAACAAAGAGTAATTAACCGTGAATAAAGTTAAGCAGATAACATTACCTGGAGATTCTTTTTGATTCACAAGTATATTAGATTACGTACATCAGAGAGAGAGAGAGAGAGAGAGAGAGAGAGAGAGAGAGAGAGAGAGAGTGTGTGTGTGTGTGTGTGTGTGTGTGTGTGTGTGTGTGTGTGTGTGTGTGTGTGTGTGTGTGTGTGTGTGTGTGTGTGTGTGTGTGTGTGTGTGTGTGTGTGTGTGTGTGTGTGTGTGTGTGTGTTCTTTCCTTAATCATGCTTCAACAACTACCCCAATATTGACAGAAAAATAAGAAGGAAAAAGTGTAATAAAAAGTAAGGAAAAAAAAAAAAAAGAGAATAGATCACGAATAAAAAAGTAGAAATTATAACAAAAGAGTTGGCTTTCAAGTAGCAGAGAGTAGGTAGGACACGGACAACTAACAAACACAGAATCAGAGGGAAACAGTTTCTATTGTTCACTGAAATTACACTGACCGTGGAAGAAAAGAAGTAGGTAGGTATGTACGTTCTCTTGTTTTGCTGTGTGTTCTTTTCATTTCTTTCAATTTTTTCCCATTACATATCTACAGTAAATGCTTTTTTTTGCGAGTGTGTTTGAGCGGACAGTATTGAACTCCAGTGCTGCCTTGAGTGTTGCTGAGCGTCTAGTGTTACTTTACAGGATTATAGTGTGTCCTTGAGTGGTACCAGAATATCATCGGATACAGGTAGCAGTGCGTGGAATGTTACTAGGACTGTGATGAAATTTCTAGTGATACTGAGGTGCTGAGTGGGTTGGAGGAGGAATGGGAGGTGATATGAGATTGAAATATCACTGTTACGCTTTGAGAGGCGAAGTGTTACTGGGAGAAGGAAGGGAAAAACTGGCCTTCTCCATCACCAAGACGCCAATTCGTGTCTAAGCTTGAAGGAGGGCGTGAGAGAGGCAGAGGCGGAGGTGGGATGGGCAAACAATTAATGTAAGGTAATCCCTCCTGCTCACCTTCCTCTCGTCCTTCCTCTTCAATCTCCTCCTCTTCCTCTTGACTCAGGAAAACGTCATCATCTGAGTACGCGATTGGAGAGGAGGGATGAAGGACAGGATGATTTCGTAGGTCAAGATGCTGGAGATTTGGGAGAGACAGAGACGGAGGGAGACTATCAGAGAGACACGGTAGGGAGAGGGACCGTGAGGAGTGGCCTGGCTGCGGGAGATGGAGGGGAGGAAGGGAGGTGAGGTGCGGCATCATGTGGTGAGGGAGTGTCTGGGGTTCTACCACCAGCATCATGGGGAGAGACTGGGGGTCGTCTCTGCAGGGGAAGTCGTAGGTCACGAAGAAGTCAGCGTCAGGGTAAGTCAAAGGGTTGAAGGTCTCCACAGGGACATGAAGTTCGGGTGGGAAGTCCATTTCGTCTTCACTACTACCATGGAGGTCAAAATCTTGCAAGTCTTTGGAATGACTATCACAGAAGTCGTGGAAGTCGTCTTGCAGTGTCAGGTCGTGGAAGTGGTCATCGTAGACACTGTCCGGATCGAGGAGAACACCCTCAGCTTGGAGGAGGTTAGAGAGGTCACGTGGGTCGTCAGGGACAGGGTCAAGGCTCAGGTCATACACCTCGTCAGTCTCAGGGTCGAGTCCTTCAAGGAAACTCGCCTGGAATAAACGAAAGCAAAATTTAGTTACGAGAGAAAATATACCCAAGCAGAGTAAGGGTCATGCTAATCAGAGGAAGAACCACTGGAGAAATTAACCCCTCACAGCGGTAATGAGGCCATTACAAGGGCACCGAAGATGTCAAAAAGGCAATGAGGACGTCAAAAGAACAGTGGGAGAGTTATGGGGAAGTGAGAGCTTCAGAGAAACAATAAAGACGTCACATCACAGGGGCAATGAAAGCGTCACAGGGACAATAAAAACGTCTCAGAAACAAGGGAAATATCACAGGAAAAATGAAGACGTCACATGCGCGATAGCAGCGTCACAGAGAACAGTAATAAGAGTACAATACAACATCACTCTAAAAGCACCAAATATACCATAAAACTACATCCAGAATTTAAGAGACACGACACAATTTCCAGATTCGACCTTCTGTAAACCTTCCACGCAACTCACCAATACAACCATTGGAAAGTAACCGTCGGGAAGCAAGGAAACCCAGCAGCGAAAGGACAAGAATAGCACCGCGCCACTCAGCACTCACTCACGCCACTCTGAGCCAGAGCTACGCTCACTCCCGCCGCAGAGATACAGACGGCGCACCCCACTCTCGGTGTCACGGTAAATTTCCAAATAAAAGAATGAACGCTTTCCGCTTTACCCTTGGCTCCTCCGCACGACAGCACGAGATAAGGCGATCAGTGTGTGTGTGTGTGTGTGTGTGTGTGTGTGTGTGTGTGTGTGTGTGTGTGTGTGTGTGTGTTTTCTTTTGTGCCATGAAGTCGTGCATGCTTGAATGTCTGGCTTAGGTTAAAAGAAAAAATCGACAAAGCAAATGATACAGAGAGAGAGAGAGAGAGAGAGAGAGAGAGAGAGAGAGAGAGAGGAGCTTACGTAGTGTTACTGGTACCTTTACTAAACTAATGAATGGTGTATTGTTGAAGACTTGCCAGGAGGACAAAGGATAAAGATTTTTTTCTTCATCTTTAACATTCCCACGTAAACATTGATTTTCTTCCCCATCCTGCAGCCAACCACTCTGATTCGCCATCGAAAAGCACGTCTAATGCCTTACTGGTAGCAAGTTCTGTTCTGCTGAGCTCGCTGTAGTGATTCAAGCATGTAAGGAAGAGAGGATGTGTAGAAGAGAAGGATGACAGCGTGAGTTGATTGTGTGAGATGACGTGGTTATTGTTTCCCTAATGCTGGTCATAGAAGAGGTGTTATCTTCTTTCTTTTTTTGCCCTAACACAGGCGATTTGTAAGGATTAATAATCCTTCCTAAGCTTCCGAACAGGTGCATTGATTTCTTTCCCAATTCACCTCGATTGTATGGACTATGAATTAATAGATTTATATTGTGTGATTTTTTTATTTTATGCTTCTCTTGTCAGCATAGCCAACACGGCGCCTTACGTGTTGTCATCATCACCATGTTATCTTTTATGAGAAAACTGCGCACAAATATTGAATGCATGAAAAAAGGTGTCTATAAATATGATTATATGCTTACAGTGGGTCTCTCGAAATCATTACATTTAATTGACGATGCGTCTCATTTTGTTGGTTAACAGACAATATGATCCTCAATAGACCAATTTATCCAGGCGCATATAATTCATATTTTGTATGAAAACATTCCATTTAATATTCAGAGTTATTCCAGCATTAATAAGTCTGTCATCTGTGTTGCATATTAAGAATATATGTGGTCAGAGTCATTCATCTAAAGCTCTGTTGCGAAGGATAACAATTCAACCATTTCAAATGTGAGTGAGGGACACTTTGATCACGATCATATTGCACCATGAACTTGAAAGCATCACGTGCGTAGCCATGAACGCAGCTAGATTAATCAAATAGCAGCCTTTAGGATGTAAACGGGCGTTCATGAAAACTCTTTTCTATGAAGTGAATTGTAAACTAAAGAATAAGTACAAAATAAACCAATAAACAAGTAAATGAAATATATTTTAGTCAGGATAATATTTGGAGGCTGTGATGCACTCTTACCCCTTAGTGGATGTTGGTCGCCACAAAAAATAGCACACGAGATCTTCACTCAAGCATTCACCAAAACATTATCCTGATATTGGTCTGGCATGTGGTTGGTCGAAGCGCTACTTCCATTCGATTTTTGGCAAGATTTTTCCTATACCCAGACCGCTGCCGGATCGAGTGAAAAGTAGTGCTTAACGGTTGCCGCGGCTTCCTGCAATGCCACCGTCACTCCGTGTTCAGCCACCAGACTCATCTCCAGTCTGACAGAGCTCTTATTGAGGGAAAAAAATTGCCACGAGAACGCAGAGAATACTATTGTGCTGAGGAAAGCTGCAGCAGTTCCAAACAAGTCACTTCACGACACGAATCCTGAGCCCTAATAAGTAATCTCCGGCACGCGTTCAGTTGTTCTACAAGCGGAGAATATCACAATATTAGAGATTTCACTAGGAACGAGTCAGCGAAAAGAAATATGTGCATACATGGTGTGATGAAAACCAGCGAGGCAAAACAAATGGAAAAAAATAAAGAGGAAAACATTATTTTCTCGTTAAGTTCCTCGTATTCATTGTCATTGTGTTATTCATATTCTGACGCAATAATCAGCCCATCGAAAAGGAGAAAGAGAGAAAAGATATCAAAGTGAGTCTCAAACATGTCATTAAATCAAGTAGGGTCGGCGGATGGTAAACAGTCAATAATCTTTAAAACACCTTGTTACTGCAGAGCCCAGGAGGTCCACGATGGCTGGAAAACAAGCAAGTCACCGAAAATCGAGACTCTCGGGAACTCCAGTGACACATGAAACCCCTGAGTGTCATGAGGAAGCCGAGAGTCTGAAAATTTTCATTCTAACTTTCAAGGGTAACACGCGCATAGGAGCGTTTCACAAGAGCCTTCCAAACCTTCGAAATCGAGCAATTATGACATAGTTTACTCCTTTTCATTTGTTCACTTTCACTTATTTTTTTCTCACACAGTAATATCATTGTATACAGCATTACATGTAAACTTCTGAGCAGCTGCATAGCCGTGGATGAGAAGGATGGATGGCAGTTGATATGTATAAAGTTAAGACAGGAGACACTTGAGCACAGGCCATCGATTCATCCAAACTTTCCACCCTAACTACTGGACTTCTGGTTGGAGGATAATTCACCCAATACTCTTAAGATGTCTTTGATTGGGCCAGCATTCCTTTTATATCCTGCTATGGCAGCAAACACAAGATTTTTACTATTGCAGTGCATTACCAACGCCCTACTCAAGTGCCTCAGGTGATGATATAACAAGGCACGTATCTTGAAACAGTCCATAAAGTACTTTCATGTGCGTGTTGTTATACAGATATAGAATATAAGTTTTCTTTGAACAGCTAAACCTTTGTTGAACATTAGCCTAGAGTCTGCAGGGTAAGCCGATCCATAAGCCCCATCCCGCCTCCCTCCCCTCTAGGCGCGGCAATGGCGATGCTTATCAAGTAGTCCTGCCTGAAGATGATCTAAGAAATTACTACAAAGACAACATCAAGGTATTAACTCTTCATGAAAATAATGAGAACAAATAAATGGCCTTCATAAACACATTGGTGATTGTGGTCACGTACCACTGGAGATTTGTTCCGCCAGTCCTGTTGGTGCTACTCAAACGTTGCTACAAACAGATTATGCCGTCTGTTGCTGCACCACAAAGGGTTAATACTTCGAAGTTATAACTATCATTTTTATATTGATATTCGAAAATCATCTTAGGGAAATATCAATTGGAAATATGAGTGGAAATATCTTAAACATATAGATTTCATCACTCATGGGAACTAAGGACACCTCTCACGTACTTTTTGCGACCACCTTAGACACTAGTTTTCTGCAGTGTATTGATTGAAAAAATAACTTATTTGTTGTAAAGGCAAGAGACGTGACACTTACGCAGACAGCATTGTGACGTCACGAGCGAAGAATAAGATCGTTTGAATTGGCGCATCTTGAATTCATTCCACAGAAGCCACGAATGAGACGAACACCCAAGCTCCGCTCCCAGAATAGCCATCAGAAAGCACACAACACCAAGGAAGCCCTGGAGAGTTGATACAACACCGCCGCATGAAGGCAAAGAAGAAAAGGTTCCTAACATGGCTTCGCTAACTGAACCACCGTTTCTTATGCGCCCGACAAGACGCTATCATGCCTCTGTCTCCTCCCTGACGGTTCGCACACTGACCAGGGCGACGGGCTGACCGATATGCTCCTGGGACGCCTCGCCACGCCCGAAGTCTCGCACCACAGCCTCCAGCGATTCATTCTCTTGGACCATGCGGGGTTCCTCCTGCGGTGACATGAAACCTGGGGGAGGAACACGTGATGAGTGAGGTGTGTGTGTGTGTGTGTGTGTGTGTGTGTGTGTGTGTGTGTGTGTGTGTGTGTGTGTGTGTTGAAGGCCGGTAGTTGATTAATGTACATATTATAATTTATTTCGCATGTTTTATATTATGAATTACAGTATGCGTATAAACACAATTAAGCGTATTTCTGTTACTATTTATACATTATCCCTGATTGATACGTATGCATGATAAAAGAGACTGGTCATAAAAAAAATAAACAAATAAACCAGGGAATAAAAAACATATCTATCAGTACCACAAATGTAAATCAAATCATGACAGAGTGAAACCATTTATTACATGACCTTCTGTGAACTGACCTTGACGGTTCTGTGCCCTCGAATGGCGGAAGAAGTGCCAGGCGGCGCAGGAGAGGCCCACCACCGCCGCCATCACCAGGATCACCATCATCACCAAGTGGGCTAACATCTGCGGCTCTGCGGGTGACGCGTGACATGAGGCGGGAGGGGACGAGGCTCGCTAAGTAGTGGTATCAATATTGGGTGTCGGATAGTAGTGAAAATTTAGTGTGAAAGGTCATTCTCTCTCTCTCTCTCTCTCTCTCTCTCTCTCTCTCTCTCTCTCTCTCTCTCTCTCTCTCTCTCTCTCTCTCTCTCTGTCTTCCCTACCTTTGTTCACTTCCTCGGCAGACATTTTGAGAGCCTTGCCAATGTCCTCTGAAAGCCTCGAGTCAAAGATGTTGTTGGCGGAGTCGAACAGCTCTGAAGGGTCGAGCTCGAAGATGGCCTGGTCCACGGGAAAGAGCTCCTCCTCCTCTTCCTCATCGTCCTCGTTGGGCAGACTCACGCTGGGGAAGGAGAGTGAGCTTGAGATTGAAATATTAGGCAAGGTACTGCACACGAAGCTAAAGAAGTTAATGGATCTGCACGTGGTAGTTCTTATATGATAGAAATGTTGCTTTGTAATCCCTGTATGGAAATTTGATTAGTCTTTTTTTAACCAGAAAAGGAAAGATAGAGAGACAGAGATCAATAAATAGGTAGACAGATAGATAAATACACAGAGAAAGAAAGATAGGAAGAAAGAAAGACAGGCAGGCAGGCAGAAAGAGAGAAAGAAAGAAAAATAGATGGATAGACAGATACATGATGATAACATACATACATACATACATACATACATAAAGCTGCAAAAAATCAAATAATGAATAAAACTAACTTAAGTATGAAAAGTGTAATGATAGGTGGATACGAATAATAAAAGGGGTTGCAAGGAAAGAAATAAAAATATGTAGTGAAAAATTACAGTTACCGGCTGTTCATTAGTCCTCCTTTTTTTTTCTGAAAGATAGTAAAGCGTTCCTAATATTGTGCATGTGAATAGAAACATATAACAAGAAATAAAAATAGAATAATAAAAAATCCAGGGCAATGCAGTGAGGAAAGTGAAATGAACTCCGGCAATGCCAACAGCGTATTGTATTTTGAGGGAAACACCAATAATGTAAATATTCAAATAATCTAAATATTCATAAATGGAAAAGTCACCTGATATTTTTACGCGAGTTAGTTCTTTTTATTGGCCAGGTGAACGTAATTGCCGGATCAAAGCAGAAAAAAATTAAAAGCTTAACTCAATGCATGCACGATATTCTACTACAGTACACGCAAAATAAAGTTTGATAAAAAAAAAAATGCACATTGCTTCGAGGCAAAGACATTTTTTTTTAAAGAATTATAACTGTCTTCTCAAATGTTATGTAATATAAACACTTGCTGCTATGCATGTGTATTAAATAACTGAATGAGAATTATGTTACTCTTGTTTATGATACGTTATTTGTTGTTGTTATTGTTATTATCATTATCGTTATCATTATTACTATTACTACCATTATTGTTACTATCATTATCCTAGTCACTGGTAGTAGTAATAACAGTAGTAGCAGCATCAGCAGCAGCAGCAGCAGTAGTAGTAGTAGTAGTAGTAGTAGTAGTAGTAGTAGTAGTAGTAGTAGTAGTAGTAGTAATAGTAGTAGCAGTAGCAGCAGCAACAGCAGTAGTAGTAACAGCAGCAGTAGAAGTAGTAGTACAGGCAATGATGACGGTAATATCGATGGTTCAGAATTAGTAACAGAATCAAAAGTGTTCCATGAATTTACAACACAGCAATCTAACACAATCGTCCTGAGAGACACAAGAGCTAACACGACTATCCCTTACGTGCAGAGAGGAGCCTCCCTGAACGCCCAAGCAACGTACCCAAGGCTTCCACAATGAGCAGCAACGCAAGACCAAGACGCCGTGAGAGGAGGAGCAAGGAGACCCGAGTTGAGGAGGAGAGCTGGACGAATAAACCTTGCTTACGTTCCATTAAGAGAAAAATACGACACTGGATGGAAGTTTTGCACGTTCACAGATTCCTTTCCTTCTGTGAGATACAAAAATATGCCGAGAAAAATGGCAAAAAGGGGATGACAGATAAGACAGGAAGAAGGAATGAGGAAGGAAAGAAAAAAATTGAATGGAGAAAAAGATAAGTGAAGATAAGAAAACGAGGAAATGGAGGTGCTGGAAGAGAAATAAAAAGAACATTTGTAAAAAATATATAGAAATGCGAAGAGAGAGAGAGAGAGAGAGAGAGAGAGAGAGAGAGAGAGAGAGAGAGAGTCAGAGAGTCAGAGAAAGAGACAGAGAGGCAACGTATTTCGCCATCATTAATTCGAGACTGCTCCCTTCTTCCATTTCCCCCTCCAGGAACGTTTGGTTACAATGAAAACTTATGAGAACTTCGAGACGGGTGTGACCGAAGAAGGACCCTCGATTCGCCCCTCCATCACGTAGGCCGTCACTCCTTACCCTGAAGCTACTAATGACGAGGGAAGAATAGGGTGGGGACGGAGTGTGGGAGAGCGTGTGTTGGAAGAAACCAAAGACCCTGAAGGAAATACCAGGAAAGGGGCGAAGGAGAGAGAAAATGAGGTACAAACGATGGAAAGAGAATAAAAAGAGAAAGGAAGAAGGAAAAGGCTGGTAGGTTTGATAGATGGAAGGAAGAAAAGAGAGACGGAAGAATTGTGTATGGATTGATAAATGGATGGATAGAATGAAGACATCAAAACGGGATTATGTGGCACCGATGACGAAGTATGGGAGGGAAGAAAAGAAAGAAAGACTGAAAAAGAGAAGGAGGAGTTCAAACAGTGGAATAATCAAAGAAGAATGGAAGAGAGAGAGAAAAAAAAAAGATCATAATGTTTCTCAACGACGCAGATGTAACCCTCCTCTCTCTCTCTCTCTCTCTCTCTCTCTCTCTCTCTCTCTCTCTCGCTTCTCCCCAGATGTCAATATCCTGAGCGGTGATTTCTCTTCCTTGAGCGGCTATTTCAGCTTATCGGTCGAAGCGGAATCCGAAACCACTTTCCAAGGTAATTAGAGGTTCTTTCACTTTCAAGTGTTTTCTACCTTTTTTTTCTATCAAAGGAATTCGCGGTAATATATTCTTTCTATTACAATGAAACAGATTTTATTGAAACGAGTAGCAATAATAGTCTGTCTTGTGGATGAAAACAAGGCATTCAATAGGTAAATTGTTGGTGAAGGAAAGGTACATGCCAGGGTTTTGTGATAAGTTTTTGATTATTATGAATTGTTCTTAATCTTTCCTTTGTTATTAGTCTTTTTTTTCTCTCAAGTGATTCTAGGTTACTCTTCACTAAACTCCCCTTTATCTTTCACCTGTTTTCTGCAGGCCCTAAGTCTGATGTGTTGTTTCTAACTATTATTGTCTAGCGACACTGGGACACGTAGGTACTGTTTCATGTCAGCACCCCTCGCCAAGTGTATTGAGCTAAATATAACTGACGACACTAAACTTTTGGAATTTAGTTGGGCTCTTAGAATTCAGTTAAGAAATCTTGGTAAGTTATGATTGCATTAAACTAGAAACTTTTAAAGTTTTATACAGAATACATGTCAAGTGCTTTAAGAAAAACTGCCATAAAGTATCTCCTGAGAATTTGTTGAGATCAGGTTTTGTAAGAGGATTGGCAGAGGATTAAAGATTGAGCAGGTTAGGAGTTTTGACCAGTATTAAATCCAGCCTTCACCTCCTATCCCCTCCCTCATTACCTCCCATCCCATGTCCCATTCACCTACCCATTCCTTCATCTTCCCAGTCCCTCCCGTTTCACCTCCCAGTCCCTCTCTCTTCACCTACCCAGCCTGTCCTCTTCCACCCCCCAATCCCTTCCCTCCATCTACCCAGCCCCTCCTCCTCCCCCTTCACCTCCCGTCCCTTTCCCTCCACCTACTAAGCCAGGCTCCCTTCACCTCCCAGTCCCTTCCCATCCACCTACACAGCCTCTCCTCCTTCACCTACCCAATCCTTCCTCCTTCACCTACACAGCCCCTACCCGCGTCCACCTACCCAGCCCTGACGGTGAAGGTCTCAGGGATGTAGTTGCATTTCACCAGGAACCTGCGTGTAGAGTGGGTGAGGATGGGCAGATTTTCTTGGACGATGATGAAGCTTGTGACTGACGTGTTGTGCACCTCACTGCCGCACAAGTCATGGTCGATGGTGAGCAGGTACGTGGTCTGGCCCAAGTCCCGCCGCCCCTGCGTCCAGCATCTGGGATCATCGCTGCCTTCCACTGAGATCTGGTGAGGTAAAGAAAACAGTAATGTGGAGGGGTGTAGCTGAAAGATATGGGTGAGTAGCAGCAGCAGCAGCAGCAGCAGCAGAGAGAGAGAGAGAGAGAGAGAGAGAGAGAGAGAGAGAGAGAGAGAGAGAGAGAGAGAGAGAGAGAGAGAGAGAGAGAGAGAGAGAGAGAGAGAGAGAGAGAGAGAGAGAGACTTAAGTAGCCTCCTTAACTTACTTGAAAACAGTATTAAAGTAATTACTTCAAACTTTTAATGAAGTAGATAGAGTGCACCTCGAAAAACATAATTTTCAACGCACACACACACACACACACACACACACACACACACACACACACACACACACACACACACACACACACACACACACACACACACACACACACACACCGTAAAGTATTACAAGAAAAAAAAAGTCCAAGGAAAAACATTATACAAATCAGGACTTTCATTTGCCTAACAAACTTTTACTCTTCTGTCAACCTTTACCTGTCAACCTTGTGAAGGGAGGGAGGAAGGAAGGATTCAAATTTAGACTCGTTCACTTTTACTGGGAAGTGGATATTAAGGAAAGTTTTCAAAAAGCAATTAAGGAAGGAAGATAAAAAGCTACCCATAAATTCCAAGCAAATCATGAAGTGCTATTTCCCTTTCCTACTAAACATCCAAGTCCCTGAACACAAAGAAAATGAGTAAGGGATAACTGCCTGTCTGTTTGCCTGTCTGCCTGCTTGCTTGCCTGTCTGCCTCACCTTGCCTCCGAAGTTGGGTCCCGTTTCCACCTCCACCACACTGGAGTTGGCGAGACATTGGGTGGCGCGCGCCGAGACTGGGGAAGAGAATAGGGGAGGCCAGTCACCTCAAAGGCATGTATGAGTGCCCAGCTCACCTATACCGTGTTGAGCAGCACTAGACATTGGTACACGAGCTGGGCAAGGCGTCGTTTGAATCATACGGTGAAGGAATATTTATTGTACGTTGAATGCTAGAATGTGCCTGTCTCTTATTTTGTCTATTTGTGTTTCTCTCTCTCTCTCTCTCTCTCTCTCTCTCTCTCTCTCATAACAATGGCATGCGGCTTTATGTCCGTCTATATTGTGCAGCATTCCTCCGCTAATGAGGCTGTTATGATGCTCTTTCGCAAGATCGTTGATGAAAGAAATCCCTGCATTGTAATGTGTAATATTTTTACCAATAATCCTTCGGTAGAGAAAATCAGCCCTCAATTGTCTTAAAATAGTTTTCTTGCCTTTCCAATATGGCTGCTGCGTTCACTTTACAATAATACCATCCGATGATACCACTTGAACTCATCCGTGCAGTAATATTGTAGCCCAGAATTAACCTTCCTATTACTCCGGCTTTCCTTTCCTCCTGTCATACATAATAAACTCTCTGACGCTCTGACCCAAAATCCCTTCAGTTCAGTCAGGCCGAGGGGTAGGATAAAGAAGGTGCCATAAATTTTTCTTAAGGTCGCGGCAGTTCAGGGACACCCATAACGAGGCGAGGAATGACATAGAGTGGCATAAAAGACCATTTTCTGAAACGCCTCTGTGCCGCATCCCCACTATTTTTAAAAGGCTCTAATTGAAATTGCACGAGTTTCTAATGGTGTTTTTGCGTTTACAATGAAAGATTAACCAGGTTTCCACATTATCAACAGGAGAAACACTCTTAAGAACCTGGCAAATATCTCTGTTGCCTTTGAAGATAGTCTTGGTGAGAGAGCAAAACCTTTCAGAATACGGTCCAGTCTTACAGGGGAGAGGTAAAGGGAGAGCCGATGTGGCAGTGGGGGAGTGGCACGCTGACGAATTCTCGCCGCTAACAGTGATTTACCGCCTAGGACACGGACAAACACTGGCGAGTTTCCATAGGGAGCAAAATTCATCCAAAAGGTGTAAAAATGTGGCAGTGGTACCTATTGGGATTATTTGGTTGTTTAGTGATTGTGTGTTATGGAATATTTATTTACGGTTTAGTCCAGAGCAAAAGACATGTCAGATCTTGTGTAACTATGGACTTTTGATTGTAATACTTTTTGTAGGCTTTTGCTGAACATTATTTTCTCACTGTTACTATTATCATTATCTAGAAACAATGTTCTACTATTACTACTACTACTACTACTACTACTACTACTACTACTGCATATTACCATAACATAACATATAACTAATCATCTACGACATTTACTATACACTCTCAATCACATCAGTCAATAAATGAATAATCCCTGTGACAAAACTATGTATCTTAAAAACTCTAAACCCATAACACAGATTGACACGAGGACTTACACCCCTTGGTTCTGACGGCCACCTCGCTGCCCATCGGAGGTGCCTCAGCCAGAGTGTCGCCACGCAGCACGGGCGTCACCTCTATCGTGTAATTTGTGGCCATGCGCAGTCCCTTCACCTCCACCTCGAACTCCTGCTGCCTGGCGCCTGGGTGCTTCATGCGGCGCGCCTCCCGTTCCTGCAGCAGCTGTGTGTAGGACGGCAGAGATCACGAGATTAGGTGGGACAAAGGATTAGAGAGAGAGAGAGAGAGAGAGAGAGAGAGAGAGAGAGAGAGAGAGAGAGAAAGTGGGGACCGGTGGGAGGGAGGGAGGGAGGAAAGGAAGGAAAGACGAACTTCTTACATGGGCGGGGGAAAGAAAACAAGCCTCGCCTGACACAATAAGACATTACTTGTGCTTCCCCAACACCCACGTCACCTACAAACGGATAGAGGTAATAGTTCGATAATGCTCTCTCTCTCTCTCTCTCTCTCTCTCTCTCTCTCTCTCTCTCTCTCTCTCTCTCTCTCTCTCTGATCTCGTCGATGAACAATGAAACAAATAGCTCCCTTTCCAAGACAATATAAAGGAAACTTATTACTATTATTTTTTTTCTGCGTTTGATGTTTGTTTCAAAGGAAGGAAAGACTTAACTCTTTAGGTGCTGACACTTAATGGTCTTGTTATACGTTTGCTGCGAGGCATTGTTTTAATTGAAGAGTCACGCACGTGTTGTTCAAAGAAGGAAATAATAAACTAAGATGTATGTCTCGTTCTTTTCGTCCACATAAGCTTAGACAAATGATGAATATGTAGATAGCATCTTACATATTTCTTCCCTCTGTACCACCTTCCTTGAGAAGCGCTAGGTGTCTCATGGCTTCATTTTTCTCTTTCCTGGAAAGGCACTAAATATTTACTCAAAAGAAGAAAAGATAAGAATGGTGAGAGAGTTATAAATATTTAAGAGACAACATTTCGTTTTATTTTTCCTGCTCCGCTAAACATGCACAGAAAACGTGCATCATCTCTTCATGTCATCTAATAATTACACCTCGAAAAATACATGGAAAGTAAAGATTCTGCAAAGAATTCCTGGCATCTCGTTCCAGCAGATACTGACGAACACCAAGGTCACTTTGCCTTAAAAAGCGTACATCACTTTCTTATTTCTTGAAGTTCACGAAGACAGGGTAAAATATGAATTCGTGTCTCACAACACAGTTTTCCCAATTTACATGAAGCATCTCAACGAAGCATGAATAGCAAGCAACTACAATTGTCTGTCAACGGAATTGCCCAACACACGCCGCTGCTGAGACGTATAGGAGCTCATCAGCCAGTCACGAAGCAGCCAGCCTGTGGTCGCCAGAGTTGAATGTTACCGCTAATGCACTTAAGCACTTAAACATAAACATAAACATTCCTAGGGGGTGAAAAGTTTGATTGAGGTCATCACAAGGTAAGAGTTAAGAAAAATATTAAAAAAGAATCATAAAATATAGAAGAGATTATCAAGGGAGTAAAGTGGTCATTAGGAGGAAGACTGAGGGAGGGGAAAGATAATATGAAACTCTAGAGAAATAATTACCGATAAGTAGTAGAGCAAGATGACTTAATAGGGGTAACGATCAGCCAGGAAGGAAATTTGAATAGGAATAGTCAAGAGCAGAGGAAACACGTGATCTGGAGTCGAAAGAGCGAAAGTAAAAGGAATGGAGACGAGTCGGGAAGATGAGGAAGGAAGCAAGGACTGTAAAGGAAAAGAAATATCATGAGGAAGGGAAGTAAAAGGAAAACAAGCAGAATAAGAAAGAAAAATTCAAAGGCAGACGGAAGAGAAGAAAACCTGGACCAGAAGGGAAAAGAATGGAAAAATAGAAATAGAAAAAGAAACAGATGGAGAAACTAACCCAGAAGCAATGAAGACGGAGAAACTGAACTAAACAAAAGAAAAAAAAGAAAACAGTACTGAATAAAGAGGAAATAAAACAACAAGAATACAACAATGCAAAGAGAAGTACAAACAGACAAACACCAAAACAAACACGGAAGTAGCAAGCTCATTTACATCAACAACAAAAATTAAAAATAGCAAAAAAAGAACGTGTAAATGACAACAAGGCGGAACAGAGAAAAAAAATAAGGAAGCGGAGTGAGGGAGGAGAGTTACATAACACTTTGATTGCTAATAGCGCTTGTTACGTCATTAGATTGTCAAGACGTGGTTACTGAGACAAAACATGACGGCAGAGACTAATAGATTTGGATTACTCAGCCTCTCCTTTTGCTGTCTGTCATCAGTGTCTTTCTCAAACCATACTCTAAAAATGAAAGTAACCTGAGTAAGCTTAAGATGTGGCCGTAGCAATCAAACGTTAAAAGAGAGATGACTTTATTCACACAAATTATTACAACGCAGAAATCTTTATTTGTTCGATCACTGACTCTCTTTTTGGTTCCTTCGTGGGTCTTTTCCAGCCTTTATTTGTCTTTCACCGGACGATATTTTACAAAAGAAATATATTAATGACGATGATGATGATGATAATAATAATAATGATAATAATAATAATAATAATAATAATAATAATAATAATAATAATAATAATAATAATAATAATAATAATAATAATAATAATAATAATAATAAGAAGAAGAAGAAGAAGAAGAAAAGAAGAATCCTTTTGCCATCACTATATCAAAATTAAGTTCTTATCAACTTCCACTCTTGTAACTTCCACCAACAAACTATTGGAAACACTTACTAGACAAATGCTTAAGGTGTCAATTGCTTCAAGAGTCAAATATTTAAGAACCTGAACGTCTAAG
>NC_059272.1:22720985-22783485 GCF_017591435.1 Portunus trituberculatus | reverse complement strand
TAGACTACGAAGGAAATGTGAAGTAGAAGAGGAGGCTGAAAGAGGAGGAAAAGCAAAGATGAAGCAGCAGGGGAGCGGAATGGGTAAGGAGAGAGGAAGGCGAAGAAAAAAAAGTAAGAAAACGAAAAGGAATGAAGATACGGTTAACGAGAGAATGAAAGAGGATGAGAAACAATGGATGATGACGTCAATAGAAAAACAAAAGAATGAGAGAAGAAGGAAGAGGAGGTGGTAAGTGTTGAATGAGAGATGGAGAGAGGAATATAGAGAGACGTATATATGGGAGACATGTGTGAGAAGGTAGGAGGACAAGACGCAGCAAGAGAATGGTATAGAAGACAGGGAAAAGTGATAGGGTCAGGTAGAGATCGCGATGGAAGAGGTAGAGGAAGGCAAGTTACTGGCAGACTCTTTGATAAAGCAGTAAAGGATGAGAGGAACAAAAATAAAGACTGATAGGAAAATAAGAATATGGGAATCGATGAAAGATGAGATGGATGTGACGGAGGAAAAAAAAAAAAAGAAGAGTTGTAGGATGAGAAAAGAAGAAGAAGAAAAGGAGAGAGTTGCAGGAAGAGGAAAAGACATGAAGGTATAGAAAGAAAGGAAAAAGGAAGAAAGAAAACAGGAACAAGGTGAAAGGAAGTAGGAAAGAAGTTAAGGAATACAACGGCTAAGCTAAAAGTGAGAAGAAAAAAAGAGAAGAGAGGTAAAAGTGAAGTAAAAGGAAGGAAGGAAGTAGGAGGAGAGGAAAGTAAAAAATGCGGATGTGAGGCTTAGAAAGAAGAGGGAAAATGGAAAGAAAGGAAACGGAGAGAGGTCAAGGAAAGGAAATAGGAGAGGCAAGGAATGGGGAGGTGAGGCTGCACTTCCTAAGCCCTCGTCATAAATGTAAGAGCACCATTCAGCCAGAAATGTTTATTTTTTATACATGTCTGGAACTCAAGACGAGCCTCACCTGACGCCCCAGGTAAGACTTTCAAATTTACGACCATCTGGCACCCCTCCCACCTCTCTCTCTCTCTCTCTCTCTCTCTCTCTCTCTCTCTCTCTCTCTCTCTCTCTACAAAGTTTTCCAGTTGACACGTTTCCAGTATATACACGAAACTTTGACAAGAAAAAATATATGTATTATATGTGTCATGACCCAAAATTGCCTCAAAATAGTACGTTTTTTTTTTTTTTTTTTGCCTTTTTTTTTGTTACCTCTGCTTCTCCTACTCCTCCTTTTCCTCACATGTCTTTTCTTTCTTTTTGTTCATCTTCGTTATCTCATTTATCTTTTTGCTCCTTTTCCATGTGCGTGTTCTTATCATGACTTTCTCTCTCTCTCTCTCTCTCTCTCTCTCTGGCAGGCTCAATCACCTTCCTACCTTTCACATTATAATGGAAGCTGAAAATATCGCAAACACAAAACTCGCAAAACTGTTAAAGTACGGCACGTGTTGGCCGCACAATAACCCAACCAATTACACCACAACACGCAGCCAAGTCAAAAGATAACCCCGCTCTGTGAAAGCCATCATCTCTTAACCATTTCTAGGCGCGTGGTCATTGCAGTAATGATGTAACGTGAATGGAGAGGCAAAAATTTCATAGAGCTCGTTGAAATGGACATAAATACGGGTGGATTACAATAGTACTCGTGCATTGGTAACTGAGAACTGTGCGAGAAAAAGATAATAATAAAAACACAGATTGACGTATAAAACAGGTGGACGGATGAATAGACAGATATATGCATAAATTTGAAAAGTAGAAAGTTAACCCAGATAGGTATACGAGCAGAATGATGATGCAGTATATAGGTCAATACAGGAAGGAATAAAAAAAAATATTAAAGCTCATAGATTGAAGTCAATAAAAAAGTGAATAGATAGAGAGAAAGATTATACACACACAGAAACATGAAGGGGAAAAAAAAGCTCAAAGATTAGACAAATAAATAAGCAGAATAATGTATGAAAAGAGCAAAACACTAATAGATATGGAAAACAAAAAAGAAACAGTACTCTTAAAGACAAAGACTGACGCAAATAGATAGGTGGACAGATAGACGGGTAGACAGTTGCTGAAACACGCAGAAACATAAGGAGAAAAAAAATGTTAAGCAAATAGAGAAGCGCAGAGATGAGTGTGTCGTCTTAGTGACTCGACATCTTTTCACAGCAAGATTTCAGAACTATATTTCTAACATCACCGATACATTTTTGCATATTTCCAACACCTTGACAGCGGAGGTGCGGCAGATGTCAAGACTGAGGTCATGTGGAGAGAGAGAGAGAGAGAGAGAGAGAGAGAGAGAGAGAGAGAGAGAGAGAGAGAGAGAGAGAGAGAGAGAAATTAATTGGTGTTTTGGCAGCGCACCGGTTTTATACGTAATAAGAGAGAGAGAGAGAGAGAGAGAGAGAGAGAGAGATATTAATTTGGTGTTTTGGTGGAGCACCGGTTTTATACGTAGAGAGAGAGAGAGAGAGAGAGAGAGAGAGAGAGAGAGAGAGAGAGAATCTTAGTAACGGCAACTAGTTTAGTGGGTCAGACGAGAGCAGGTGCACTTGACTGAGGAGGAATGAGGCGCGCGGGGGAGGCGAACCCACTACCTCCTCCATCTCTTCCTCCTCCACCTCTTCCTCCTCCTTTAAGGTGTCGGGTGAGAAGCTAGGAGAGTAGGGAACACGGCGGGGAAGGGTGGTGAGCTGACCATGGAACTGTCCAGGAGGAGAACGAGTCAATACCAAGTCAGCACCATCCAATCCCACCCCTCGTCTCCTACCAAACACACTCACTACTCCCTCCTGTGTCTGGGCGACCGTCCCTCGTCAGCTGAGCGCACGAAGTAACTGTTACTGGAAGGCAAAGAAACCCAGCCTGCGGAAGTGAACGAGATGTGTCAGTGCATCGTTCCTGACACTCAACAATGGGAAGGTTCAATGCTCGCGTCCTGTCTCGTCTCAAGTCCACTACTCTATTGAGATTACTTCCTCTCCTCCCATGATTCCGTTTTCCCTCCTCGTAAGGCTTAACTTCTGGACTTCACGACTCAATGCGGCCATCGCAGGAGTTATCGCATTAAGACCAAGTGGGCTGAGCAAGAAGCAACAAGGGATGAAGGGCGGAGAAAGAGAGCTAGGGAGAGAACTATAGAGGAAAGGAATGAATTAGAAGAGGAGGTGTGACTAAAGTTGTTTACCTTATAAAATTCTCTCTCTCTCTCTCTCTCTCTCTCTCTCTCTCTCTCTCTCTCTCTCTCTCTCTCTCTCTCTCTCTCTCTCTCTCTCTCTCTCTCTCTCACACACACACACACACACACACATATATACTCAGGTAGATAGATAAATAAACAGAAATACACATAAGGACACACGGCTATCTATTTGATATGTTCCCACTCGTGTCCTCCATCTTTGCCTGAATGCCTGGACAGGGACCTCCTGCGGCTATCAAGATGCAGACATGAGGGCGAGGATGATGCAGCACTGGAGAAGGATGCTGTTTTGATGGAGATAACGGAGATGAGAGTGTGAGGGATGGAGACAGTGAAGAGGGTAAAGGATGAGTGAAAATGAAGATGTGCAAACAAGGTGATTCACACTGGATTTCCAACTAGAAGGTACTCGTTTGTAATGGACCGATGGAAAGGGAAAGAGAGAACAGAGAAATTAGATAAGAAAAAACGAGTGGTTAAAAAAACTGTCTTGCATTATCTGGAACGTTTTTTCTAAGTGAATTCCTCCTTAAATTCATCAACTACATGCCATTTTCTTTTTGATCATGGCGGCATGCACTTCGGGGCCCGTTCAATGTGTGTGTGTGTGTGTGTGTGTGTGTGTGTGTGTGTGTGTGTGTGTGTGTGTGTGTGTGTGTGTGTGTTCTGCCATCAGGAGGGAGAGAGAACATTGTGTAACGATGCAGACCAAAGCCTCCATCACCGCTGATGAAATTGCGGGGGAGCTTTCACATGAGGATGGAGAGAGGAAGAGAAAGAGGAGGAGGAGGAGGAGGAGGAGGAGGAGGAGGAGGAGGAGGAGGAGGAGGAGGAGGAGAGAAGAAGGAGGAACAACAACTTTATTACAACTATTACTACTACTACTACTACTACTACTACTACTACTACTACTACTACTACTACTACTACTACTACTACTACTACTACTACTACTACTACTACTACTACTACTACTACTACTACTACTACTACTGCTGCTGCTGCTGCTACTACTACCACTATTACTACTACCACTACTACTAATATTACTAATACTAATACCATCACCACTACTACCTCCACCATCACCACCACCATAAGAATACTAAAAATATTAATAAAAACACCAACTCTACTCGGTCCAATCCTCCGCTATACCTCACCTGCATGCGCCACCTCTAAGCCAGCCGTCCACTTTCCCAACACACGATCACAAAGCATGAGTCTCAAAACCCCCCTTGATAGTCACTCAGAGCCACTGTCATCGATCACTGGTAATATAAATAACAGTAGCAACTCCCAAGCTATTTCTCACGCTCAGATTAATGTATACGTGATAAAAGGCCATCAGTAGCAGTTAATCCTCAACCGCAGGGCAACCACAAGACAGGATGCTCGTGGCCACAGGAGCCTCGCTTCATCTTCGCTCTCTTCTCAGTTCATGCAAGACTACTGATCCTCACTTGTCTTCTCTGAAAGGTTCCGTATTATACCTCATCTTATCTCTCTCTCTCTCTCTCTCTCTCTCTCTCTCTCTCTCTCTCTCTCTCTCTCTCTCTCTCTCTCTCTCTCTCTCTCTCTCTCTCTCTCTCTCTCTCTCTCTCTCTCTCTCTCTCTCTCTCTCTCTTCTAAAGCCTTCCTCGTCTTTGTATATTCATGTAGGTACGGTACGTAATTATTTTTTACCCATGTATTGCAGATCAATCTTTTCAGTATATACAATGATTCATTTTCTTCACCTGCCTCTTCATCAACACAACTGCAATCTACTAGGCTGTCCCTCTCACTAAGAATGAAGCAGTTAATTGACAATTTATTTCAAGACTCCACGGCAAAACCAATACTTTGATCAGTGAGTGTAAACTGATACAATATAAATAATGCTTATCGGATTGCATTTCTAAGGTAGTATTATGTTGAAAGGAGACGTAGACTATCTTAACAGAACTTTAAGTCACTGAAATTTCATCACTCATAGACTTAACAGTAACATCTGTAGCTCACTTCACGGAGTTGCAATTCTGACACAAGTACGAGACAATAAAGATATCAAAGTAGCTTCTGTAAAACTCGTAGCTACATAAAAATTCATCACTCGTGTACAGCAGGAAGTGTGGCTAGCTTGACTCGCTCCCAGGGACCCTTGAGAATCAACTCGGCGGGAAGAAGTAACGACGCGCCTCTCTACCAATGCTCGCCCTTAATGACGATGATTGGCCCAGTTCCACCGGCAGCCACACCAACCATAGCTTCAAATTAGGACCCCCTCCCTCCATTCATACAACCCAAGAGTGTGTTAATGATTTGATTAATTATTGGAAGGGTGGTAGTAGTAGTAGTAGTAGTAGTAGTAGTAGTAGTAGTAGTAGTAGTAGTAGTAGTAGTAGTAGTAGTAGTAGTAGCAGCAGCAGCAGCAGCAGTAGTAGTATAGTAGTAGTAGTAGTAGTAGTAGTAGTAGTAGTAGTAGTAGTAGTAGTAGTAGTAGTAGTAGTAGTAGTAGTAGTAGTAAGTTATGAAAAAATCGTAAATAAATCTACACTTGCCTACAATAGCGTAAGACTCGCACAGATTCGCAGATTCGCACAGATACCAAACTAGGGACATAAAGGAAGCAAAAACCAAAGTAATGCAATACAAACTAGTGTCTCTTTTAGAATACACATCCTGCACGCATATACAACTACAAACACTACGTTAACTACAAGACTCCCAGAAGATTCAGACAGACCAAACCAGACAGAAGCATAAACGGGATCAAACTCTAATTAATGACAACCGCAGATGACTGACACACAACACTGGCATGACTGAAAGACTCCCACAAGTTCTGGTTCCCCATTATTGCCTTCACGGTCGGCGCCACTCTCTCGCTCACTTCCCACGCGGAAAAAAAATAACAAACCCACTGCTCCTCAAGAAATATTCCCGCCACACGTTCCAGGCAGAGGAGAGGCCAAGAAAAAGCCTTACCGGGATGAGGCCGACAGCTTTCTCTCAGTTTGTAATACACCACCATAGCAAGTAATAAAGAATAACAAGATCACTCGAAGTAGTTATAGTAGTAGTAGTAGTAGTAGTAGTAGTAGTAGTAGTAGTAGTAGTAGTAGTGGTAGTAGTAGTAGTAGTAAAAGTAGTAATAAAAGGAGGAGGAGGAGGAGGAGGAGGAGGAGGAGGAGGAGGAGGAGGAGAGGAGGAGGAGCAGGAAGAGGAGGAGGAGGAGGAGGAGGAGGAGGAGGAGGAGGAGGAGGAGGAGGAGGAAGAGGAGGAGGTGGAGGAGAAGGAAGAGAAAGAGGAGAAGGAGGAGGAGGAGGAGGAGAGGAACTGTTGTTGTACACACACACACACACACACACGCAATGGGCAAGCCTCTTAATGTGTAGCCCCTGTTCACCTAGCAGTAAATAGGTACGGGATGTAACTCGAGGGGTTGTGGCCTCGCTTTCCCGGTGTGTGGAGTGTGTTGTGGTCTCACTCCTACCCGAAGATCGGTCTATGAGCTCTGAGCTCTCTCCGTAATGGGGAAGACTGGCTGGGTGACCAGCAGGCGACCTTAGTGAATTACAACACACACACACACACAGAGAGAGAGAGAGAGAGAGAGAGAGAGAGAGAGAGAGAGAGAGAGAGAGAGAGAGAGAATTATTATTATACAGAAAAAATATCTATATAAAAAGATATATAAAAGAAATCAACATTAATTACTAGGCTTTTGTTAGGATTAGATAATAAAAAATAAGCGAAACACACACACACACACACACACACACACACACACACACACACACACACACACACACACAATCAACGAAAAATAATCCAAAACTTACCTTTCAATTTCTATTCACTCAAAAACAACAACAAACAAAAAACAAAAATCAACAGCAACAATAATAACAACAACAACAACAACAACTAAAGTAAATACGATTATGAACACATAGATAAAAAAAAAATAGAGAATACAAATATACACGAAAGAAAAGAAAAAAAAACACAAAAACATTTACACGCCTCACAAGAGAAAGAGTGAAAATCAAAAGAAAACGAAGAGAAATGCATCTTTTCCTACCAAAATTTCGTGATGGGAAATCCAGGAGTATGGTGAGGAATATTTCGTCTTCACCGTTTTCTTTTGACTCATCGCTCGGGAGACGCAAGAAAGGGGGAAAAATAACTCATTGGAAGCCATAATCTCCCTTGTTACGAGCCACTGCAGGCAGAAGGCAAGGAAAGGGAGGAAAGGAAGCGAGTGTGCAAGGCGTACATGAAAAGAGAGAGAGAGAGAGAGAGAGAGAGAGAGAGAAAAGGAGAATAAATATGAGATGAGGAAAGAAATTATTTTTGAGGCACAGCTGACATCCGATTATTACTGTGTGTGTGTATATGTTGGGTGGGGTGGGGAGAGATGGTGAGGGGGGGGGTGATCAGGTGTGTGGATGTGTGTTTGTTTGGTTTGAGTTCTTGTTTTTTTCTTTTTCACCTTTTTTTCGATGTTGTATTCCTCACTTCATTTGCGTCATTGCAGCGAGAGGATCACTGCTACTAATCACTTCCCGTGGTCATATCCTTTGAATACGAAAATGTCCCCCGGCTGTTTTGACGTCCTACAGCACTAATTAATTAACCTGCATGAGAAAAGCGTAGAGAAAACACCGTTATTCTTGATGGGTCAATGTGCTGAATAGTGGATATCTCAATGGAGGGTCAACTGACTGACTCATTCACTGATTGATAAACTGAGTGCGTGAGTGAGTGATTGAATGAGTGAAATAGACGGGTGGATGGGTGTGTTAATTCGCAGGTATCAGGATAGATAGTTGATTGATTGAGTAAGTGAGTAATTGAGTGAGCGAGTGAGTGAGTTTTGGTGGCGTAGTAACACTTAGGTAGTAAATATTAGTGGATTGTGAGTGAATAAAAGAGTAAACGACGTGATATGTTTGTGTGTGGAGGGGTTATTAGTGGACGAATGAAAAGGGAAGCGAGAAAAATAGAGTGAAGAGCAGAGAAATCAATAAAGGTAGAAAGGGAAGGTGATTAGAAAAAAAAAAATAATCACCTGGCAGCCGACCTCTTAAGGGTGATGTCTGCTCCCACCACCTGTAATGACCCAAAGACTTTAGTATGACAGGAAATTACGCAACAAATAACACGAAATTATTGCATATACTTCACAATAACCTTAACCCTTTCATTGCTGTGGTCTCTCTTCGTTTGCCTCCCTAGCACAGTAAGTATTGTTTGTTTGGAGAGACAAGGGAGAAAAAAGAAGTTTAACTGCCTTTTCTCAACGTTACATAAAGGAATACTCACGAAAGCTTAGCACTAAAATGGTGTCTAAAATGTTATGGATATTGAAGAGAAATTTTTTTTATACTAGCTGTAAAAGCTCATAACATTAGTGGCAAACGAAAATACTTAGAGTAAAAACAACAATTAAGCAGCACCACCACCACCAGTAGCAGTAACGTCTGCTACTGCTACTACTACTACTACTACTACTACTACTACTACTACTACTACTACTACTACTACTACCACTACCACTTCTATTCCTGCTGTTGACGTTCTCATTCCTGCAAGAAAGAGGTCAACGCTGTCATCTAGTTACTGTCTCCAACACATTTAGTCAGTAAACAACCTAAGTATATCTGCTTTTCTCATTCTCCTTTCCTATCCTATTTCTTCATTCGTGCTTTTCCACTCCTCGTTTTCTTTCACTCTTTCTTTCCCCGATTTCTTCTTTGTATTTATTTCAGTATTTCTGTTACCTCTCTCATCTTCTTCCTTCACTCTTTCCTAATTTAGTTTCCTCTTCTTTTCTGTTCTTTTATTTATTTTTTTTTTTCGTTCCTGAATGTTGATTAGTGAGTTGTTTCGCGTTCTTTCACAGGACACTGATATATATATATATATATATATATATATATATATATATATATATATATATATATATATATATATATATATATATATATATATATATATATATATATATATATATATATATATATATATATATATATATATATATATATATATATATATATATATATATATATATATATATATATATATATATATATATATATATATATATATATATATTGCTAATAATTATCAAACTGCTAAAAGTTCCGAAATATACAGAAACTGCTTTTTTATTCTTTTATTTCAGAAATGTGCCGTCAGAGAGCAGAATAGTGTTGTCGGCAAACTTGATCGTGAGTATCTTTTAAAGCAGTATAAACCAATGAGGTTGTGGCCTTTAATTCCATTGGACAATTCCCTAAAAGTCAGCAAAGCAGGTTAGAGGTGGACAAACTTTGTGAAGCGAGTGCAAGATGGGTGTGGATTTTGTGTCGATTTTTTCTTTTTTTTCTGTGTGTGTTGGAAAAGGAAAGAAAATGCTGCAATGCGATGGAAGTGCCTGCGTCGTATATAAAAGAATGTGGTTACGTGGCATGTCTGGGCATAAGTACTGGGGTGCGGGGCTGGTGGGAAATGGAGTTTATATAAACATCCGCACGAACCACAGGTTTGTACCGTGTGTGTGTGTGTGTGTGTGTGTGTGTGTGTGTGTGTGTATCAAGGGTATAAACAAACATGAAGTTAATTTCATCACATTCTGGAGCTTAACGCCTCACATGTGGAAAGTAATAACAATACAAGTTCAAGCAGCCTGACGCCTTTGTTAGGGAGGAACGGGAGCTCTGCTGGCGGCACACGTGAGACGGATACTTCATACAGCCCACCGGCCTTGAGCGAGGGTGAGATGGGCGATTACACACAGCGGTGACGCCATCAGCGAAATATTCTCCTCTTCACGACACTTCGGGTGGTTATCATGGAGAAGAAAGGCATAATGCAGACTGGAAATGCGTCGTGAAGGAACAGCCACGCCGCAACCGTACTGAGAATCTAGACTTCATTTAATCACCACTAACCACAAAAGTTGAGAGGCAAGGCGAGGCAATCTTGTAAAGGCTGAAGTAGTCGCCGCCACACTCACCATTCATTCTCTTTAACGCCTCTCAAGCCTCAAGTGTTGAACCGCCTTGCTACTCGGCAGGCACGACTCCGCTACATTAGGTGGGTCATGTTGACTTTTCCCATCGATGTTGCGGGAGTCGTGCCTCGCTAATTGTGGGTCGTGAAGCTGTAATGCTTGGCTGTTATTCCAGTAAACAATTCCCTGCTGCATGACACAAAAAGACAAATATTATCGAGCCCGTACTACCGTGTATTGCTCTGTCTGGCTCTCCTGACGAAGGGTTTCTTAGCCCAGGGCCCCATGGTATATGGCGGTGACCACGGCCAGCCACAGCCTCGCATTCTTGTGGTGGCGGAGCCCGTGCCTCACTCACCACCACTCGCCATACCATCAAGTTCACTACTTCCTAATGGAAACTCTAACACTACTCTTCCGCAAAATTTCGGTAAAAAAAAAAGAAAATGGGTTAAAATAGACAAGAGTTCATCACAGACTAGCACGACTCATTACGTACAGGCTGTCAACACCTGCCAGTCACTTGGATGGCACGGAGTTCTGGATCTCCACTTTATGATTCACTCATGATGAAAATAATATGAAACGTCTTCACTCCTTCCCTTACTTCACTCCTTCCCTTACTGCACGTGTCGACAAAATCCAGTGATATCTCCTCGCAGATATCTAAACACTGCACTACACAACACAGAACACACAACATGACTTTCAAAAATTACTTCAGTCATGCATGTCTCCATCATTATTGTTAGCGCTCTCCTCTCCCTCCATCTTCGCCTCCCAAAGCTGCTATTGCTGCTGATGTTGCTAATACGTATTACCTCTCTTTTTCTGTTATTCATCCTCCATCTCCATTTTTCTCTCATTGATACTCCTTTAGCATGTTCTTGTCATGACTCTCTCTCTCTCTCTCTCTCTCTCTCTCTCTCTCTCTCTCTCTCTCTCTCTCTCATGCAATTTTAGCGCCATGCAGTGTATTGCTAAACTTCTAGTTACAACAAACTCATGAATATACATTTTGAAGGAAGTTAAAATTCACACACACACACACACACACACACACACACACACACAAAACATACCACATAACAGCCTGAGCCCACATATTCATTGGCCTGAATACAAGCAATCACAATGTAATCTACTTTTTTTTATTAGTATATGTGATTATCATTATCATTATTATTATTTACTTATCTTTTTTTTTATTGATCATCGAACAAAGAATTCAAGGATTCGTTTCAACATCAAATGTATTTAAAATAATTGCGAATTTACGGTTACTGCATTTACATATTTATTGAGGTAGTACATGAAAGAGTAGTTTAGAGAGAGAGAGAGAGAGAGAGAGAGAGAGAGAGAGAGAGAGAGAGAGAGAGAGAGAGAGAGAGAGAGAGAGAGAATGGGGGGAGGGGAAGAAACGGATTACCTTTACAATGTGTGTGTGTGTGTGTGTGTGTGTGTGTGTGTGTGTGTGTGTGTGTGTGTGTGTGTGTGTGTGTGTGTGCGCGCGCGCGCGTGTGCATGGGTGTATTTACCTTAGGTCGGACTCCGACAAGCACACACACACACACACACACACCTGTACTCTCTCATTACATTGTTCCACCATCATAACGTTCCGCGGTCATTTATATGTGTGACGTGTATCAGGCAAGTTACTTCAACACCTGTATGCATGAAGCTTCCCTCAACTCCCTTTCTTTCTAACTAAATTAACCCATTTCCTGTAACAAGAGGAGTAATATCAACCATTAAACAGTAAAAAAATTTCTCATAACTACCTTCTCTCTCGCTCAAGTCACAGATGGAAAGTATGCAGCAGGTATGGGAGTTATGCTACACGTGAGCGGTAACACTTGACCCTGACCTGGTACTGCGGCCTCATGACCCGCCTGGGGGAGGAATGAGAGCTGCGTGCCTCCTGCCGGAAAGACGCTTTAGCTGAGGCGAAACACTGCACTTTTTGTGGTCTTTAACGGCGCCCAAAAGATGAGGAGGCGACGATTTTAAGTTCACAGTGATTTTACGCTTCCTTCTTGAGGGATGTGGTAGGTAAGGTTCACGCTCGCTCTCTCTCTCTCTCTCTCTCTCTCTCTCTCTCTCTCTCTCTCTGGCAGGTAGTACAGCACGGAGGGCGCAGCACTTCCGCCCCTGGGTGAAGGGTGAGGAAGCAAGGCCGTGGTGGCATCACTAACAGTTCACCAGCACCGCTATCTGAGCCAAACACCACCACCACCACCACCACCATTACCACCACTCTTACTGCCACCACCACTGCAGCTCCACAACCTTACCACTACAACACGATCACCACCACCATCACAAAAGCTCCACCACCACAAACACTACAGTTCAATTACTAGTATTATCACTTCCGCTTCACCATCTCCACTATTACTACTACTACTACTACTACTACTACTACTACTACTACTACTACTGCTACCCACTTCAGTTCCATCACCACCACCACTACCGTCACCACTATTACAGTTCCACCACCACCACCACTATCACTATCATTAGCTCCGCCACCGCCTACTTGAACAATAGTCCTACACCGTCTCTCATATTATCTACCCCCACCACCATCATTATCGCCTCTTTACAACCACAACCACCACCACCACCACCACCACCACCACCACCACCACCACCACCACCACCACTACCGCAACACAAGGACTATCAATCTCAATACCACCAACACTACAAACACCATCCAAATCACCGCTTATGTCACCACCAACCTAGCATCCTCGTCTCTCATCACCTCCACCACCACAAGCACCATTCACCACAACCACCACCACAACCACAATAGCAGGCACACGTCACCACGATCATTACCAGTACCACCATCATCACCACTATAACCAAACTCACCACTACTTTCACTTGCCACTAATATACAAGTTAGAAAAGGAAAAAAGAAAGATTCGCAGTTACAAGCATAGCAGCAAAACCACAATAAGACAGTAATTTGAATGCACTAAGTGTTCGCAAAGGCTATTCTCTCAGATTATTTTTTTTTCTTATTCTATTTTTACGTTCCTTCTTTTTTTTGCTTCAGGGGGAAGGAAAAGAACCGGTTTGCCGTACGTGTGTGTGTGTGTGTGTGTGTGTGTGTGTGTGTGTGTGTGTGTGTGTGTGTGTGTGTGTGTGTGTGTGTGTGATGAGTATAGTGAGAGACGTGACGGGGTGAGACTAAGAGGGTGTGCCTAGCTGAGTTTTTACGGTGGTGGTGGTAATAGTAGTAGTAGTAGTAGTAGTGGTAGTGGCGGTGATGATGGTGTCGGCACGGCTGTATAGCGGCGATCTAGCAATGACAACAATAGCACAGTCCACCCCAGCACAGACCAGCACACCCGAGCACATTAGAACACATCCAGCACATCCCAGCACATCCAAGTCCACCCCAGCCCAGCCCAGCCCAGCCCAACTCAGCCTAGCCCAGCCCAGCCCAGCCCAACCCAGCCCAGCCCAGGCCAGCGCGATGTCAACACACTCTGCCGTCATTAACCACAATGTAATGCTGCAATAAACCAGATTACATGATGCCATAAAATCTCCTTAAATAGTCCTCAGTTCAGCGCAACTCTAACACCGGAAAACGTGACCTCACCAACTCAAAATGTAATGCTGCACTCATCTACTTACTTGGAAAGGGAAATTTGGTTTATGCATTTGCTGGCTGTGTGTAATAGTAAGCATGTTTGGTGCTGTTGGTGTTGGTGTTGTTGTTGTTGTTGTTGTGACTTTCATGCTATCACCTACACTACTATATTAATCTTTTATCAATATTAATATTAAGGACAATAATAACAACAACAACAACTACAACAACAATAATAATAATAATGATAATAACAATTATAATAATAAAATAATAACAATGATAATAATAATTAATAATAATAATAATAATAATAATAATAATAATAATGATAATAATAATAATAATAATAATAATAATAATAATAATAATAATAATAACAATAACAATAATAATAGAAATAACAATAATGATATACTAATATCATTTCTAAGACTACTACTGCTAGTGCTACTACTACCACTACTATTACTACTACTACTACTACTACTACTACTACTACTACTACTACTACTACTACTACTACTACTGCTGCTGCTGCTGCTGCTGCTGCTGCTGTTCTGCTGCTGTTCTGTTGTTGCCGTTGCTGCTACCAGTACTACAACTACCAACACTACCACTATTACTACCAACACAGTTTTTATTACGTAATTGTTTCTGTAACCGCAACTTCCATAATCATCATTTTATGCCAATATTTCCCCGCCACAGCCACCACCACCGCCGCCGCCACCACAACTACCTACCACCACAGCACAATGGCCACCGCTCACCTCCACATGACGGGCGGGGAGCACAAAGGGCTGAACCAACCCACTCACACCGCCGGATGTTCAATATACGTCCCACCAAACAGTTATACATGCATGGCACAGTCACTCATCCATCACCACCTCCACCAGCACCACTCAACCAAAACATTCCCTAAAAGAAAGTCGTCCAAAGGAAAGAAATAATCAAAGAATATTGCCTTGCACATGAATCCACGCAAAATATATCAGATGAATGACGGTCAGGGACAAACACACATACTTTCACTGGCCTTCCTCTCCCAAACAAAGGACAAAAGGAAGGGCAGGAAGGAAGCAAAGGGAGGGATGAGGATAGATAGAGGGCGGAGGATACAAAGCACGGGTGAGGGGAGGGAGGGAGGAAGGGATGCAATATATAGGATAGAGAGAGAGAGCGGGTAGAAAGGGAGAGAGAGAGAGAGAGGAGAGATAAGGGAGGACAAAACAATAAAAGAGGAAGAGTAGAAAGACAATGAGGGCGTGACAGAGGAATATATTATAAGACCATAAAAAAAAAAGTTATACGTGCAGTTAGAGTGTTTGATGACTGTGTGTTGCGTGGCCGTGCATTGCTTCCTAGAGTATGAAATTTTGATAATGTTCTTCTTATTCGTCTTTTCTGATCCCTCTCTCTCTCTCTCTCTCTCTCTCTCTCTCTCTCTCTCTCTCTCTCCACCCAAGGAGCCACTCAGGGGGAGAACATATATATGCGTTGGAGCAAATCTACCACTTTATAATCTTAACTGTTTGCTCTTCCGGAATTTATCTCTGCGTTTTGCGTGTTTTCCTTCCTTCTTTTTCCTCCTCTTCCTCTTCCTCTTCCTCTTCCTCTTCCTCCTCCGCCTGTTTTTCATATCCACTTCCTTCTCCTGTCCAATTCCTCTTCTTCTTCTTCTTTTTCCTATGCTTGCTTTGTTCGCCTTTTTCTTCGCTCTTTTTCATGTTCTTTATTCCATTCCTCATCTTTGCTTGTTTCTCCTCCTCCTGCCCCCCCCTCCTCCTCCTCCTCTTCCTTTTTCCTCCTGCTCCTCCTCCTCCTCCTTTCTCCTCCTCCTCCTCCTCCTCCTCCTCCTCCTCCTCCTCCTCCTCCTCCTCCTTTTCTTCCTCCTTTGCTATCATGGCTCTCCTATTAATAGTTAGTGTACGTATTAGGATAGTTGTACAAAATGTCTGGTCAGGATTGCAACGTCTTTTACTTTGTATTTGTTTATATTTCTCCTCCCCATCGCCTCTTCCTTTTCCTCATTTTTTATTTCTCTGTTTTACTTTCATCTCTTTCTTCTCCTTTCTTCCTCCCCACTTTGGCGAACAATATGTCTGCTCTCCGCTACCATTCCTAAGCAGAGAGAGAGAGAGAGAGAGAGAGAGAGAGAGAGAGAGAGAGAGAGAGAGAGAGAGATGGATGGATTGAATTAATTATTACATCCATTAATCTATATGTAATTTTCACGTGATCATAAGTTCCCACACTCCAGCCTCTTTACTGCTCGGGATCAAGGTCGTTAAGGAAAATAATGAGGCGGGAACATAATTTACAGCACCAAGCGGCCTCTGGTGCGTGGAGGAATTATTTGTCATGTTGATTGATATGTGTCGGTATCATTATTCCTGATGGAGTTTGTTATTGCAGGGAAGCGAATCCCGGTGAGGTGAGAAAAGGCAGGTAAGGAGTTCTGAGGGAAATGTTTTGTTGTTGTTGTTTTGAATCCAGAAACAGAATATTTAATTAAAAATAATCAGGACAGTTTTCACAGCACGTTAACTTTGACCTCTCTTCAACTACTAAGATTTAATTTCAAAACATGTTTCAGCACAAAATTATGGAAATTATCAAGAGCGACACGTGCGGTCATACAATCTACGCCATAAGCAAATGGATTCTACATTTTTTTCCACATTTCTTTGCAATGACGCGCCACACTTATCACACTACTTCAGAAATTCGAGATAAGGAGCAGAATAGTTTGACGTTATAATGAGTGACATGTGTAATTACTACGTGTGTGTTGCTACAGGCATAGATTGTGAAGAAACATTATTACTATGAACTGACTGAGATGTATCACAAAGATTAGATTAAAAAGTAATCACTCTGTATTTCATTTCATCTTATTCTATGTTGCTGTGTATCATATATAAATACAAGAGTATCCTGGTTCTTAAGATAATACTCATCAAATTTAGTCCAAACTCTATTTTCTCTGCCGTTACCGAGAAAAATGTGATGGGAGTACGTTTTATTCCATTCGTTCTCCGGTAAAGTTTTCACTTCTAGTAATTCCAAGGTTAACCACCTCCTCTAATCTCCTGCACTACCAACTTCATCTGCTGAGATAATATCTGTATTTTACCTTCCTTAATGGCCTGCCTCGCTTCTTTACTAATCGTCTTGATGAAAAGCTCAAAATTTTACTTTTAATCTTTACCTTCAATCCTTCTAGTACTATGATTTTTATTCAGGTGACCCCCCACCCTACCTTCTTCATTTTCCTCTCATATTACAGCCATTCCTGCGTCTCATTAAAATCATTCGCCAAAAACTCATGCAAATTCGTACTCCCGATAAGTTGAAGTCCCTGTCAGGCGTCTCGTTCCTTGACACTACCTGATGCCTTGCTAAACGTGCCTCGACAAATTTTCAGTGCCATTACATGTTGCTGGCATCTCTGGTGGGTCTTTTCTTCCATGTAGCTTTTATTTATTTATTTATTTATTTATTTATTTTTGTCCTTACCCAGTGCCCTCTAGTATATAAGGAAAGGTACTACAATTGCTTTCGGTCTCTCTCTCTCTCTCTCTCTCTCTCTCTCTCTCTCTCTCTCTCTCTCTCTCTCTCTCTCTCTCTCTTAATATCAACGCTTTTTTTTTCACACATACAATGTTTTGCTCTTTTTTGTTCCAAGCACTAACAAATATAATGTTGAAATGCAATTCTTTCTGTGGGAATAATGGTATATACATTAATTTTACCTCACATTTTCCTTAACCTCCTACTCCTCATCACCATCATCATTTCAATCATTATTACCACCATCATTATCACTGATATGTTCATCACAAACCATCACCATCACCATCACCGTCATTATCATTGTTATCTCTGCTAGGCTCACTCCAATCATCATCATAATCATCACCACCACTACCATCATCATTTTTATCACGTTCATTTCACGCACCATCATCATCTATGTTAACTTCCGCCATTATCATCATCATCATCAGGATCAGTAATTTCCTGTGACCAGTAGCGAGAGAGAGAGAGAGAGAGAGAGAGAGAGAGAGATGGACATCCAGGAACTTCAATTTTCGTCTCCTCTTCCTCCTCCTCTTCTTTCCTTCCTTCCTTCCTTTCTTCCTTTCTTTCTTCCTCTCTCCCACAGCCTCCGCCCACAGAAAGCAGACAGCGGGTTCCTCACTTTTCCTCCAAATTATTATCTTCTCTTCGATAATCATCTACGAAGCTTTACAATTTATTTTGCTTTTATTTTCTTTACCTGTATTTTCTTTCCTTACCTTTCTCAGACCGTCCCTTCCTTCCCATAATCTCTTCCTCAATCACTCACTCGCTCACACTTACTCACTCTCACTTAACTATGTGAAGACACCAGCATCCAGGGAAGTGTGAAAAAAAAAGTGAGGAAAAAGAGATGGGGGGATAAGACAAAGTTAAGAATGAAAAGAGAAATGGAGAAGGCGAAGGAAAATTAAAATAAAGATAAGAGAAATAAGAGAGAGAGAGAGAGAGAGAGAGAGAGAGAGAGAGAGAGAGAGGAGAGAGTGGTTAGGGGGATGGGAGGAAAGAGGGAAAGGGACATGACGGAAGGAGGAAGAGAGGAAAATGAGCGACAGGAAGTAAGACATTTGAACAGTTACTTGGGGAAAGATTTTCGTTCTTACAAAGGTCGACTGTGTGTGTGTGTGTGTGTGTGTGTGTGTGTGTGTGTGTGTGTGTGTGTGTGTGTGTGAGAGAGAGAGAGAGAGAGAGAGAGAGAGAGAGAGAGAGAGAGAGAGAGAGAGAGAGAGAGAGAACAACACACACACACACACACACACACATGGATAAACAGACAGACACACTGGCAGACAGAAATGAAGATGGGCAGACAGATAATTCAAATAAAAAATGGTTAGCGTTGGGATGAAAGTGTAAATACAATATTGTTTCCTTAATTATGTTTTCCATTATGACCGCTAACTATTATCGGCTAAATTACTCTCTCTCTCTCTCTCTCTCTCTCTCTCTCTCTCTCTCTCTCTCTCTCTCTCTCTCTCTCTCTTTTCCGTGAGACATTCAGTATGGGAGGAGAGTCCAGTTAACTTCCTGTGTGTGTGTGTGTGTGTGTGTGTGTGTGTGTGTGTGTGTGTGTGTGTGTGTGTGTGTGTGTGTGTGTGTGATGAAAAAATGCTTAGTCCCGGATGTCCAACGGGTAACTAAAGGAAAAAACAATAAAAAGAGGCGTGCAGAGCATGACCAGAGAGAGAGAGAGAGAGAGAGAGAGAGAGAGAGTGCCAAAAGAAAAGAAAACTCTCTCTCTCTCTCTCTCTCTCTCTCTCTCTCTCTCTCTCTCTCTCTCTCTCTCTATCTATCTATCTATCTATCTATCTATCTATCTATCTCTCATCAAAAGACAATTACCTGCGCAGTGTAAGGGTAATTATATTTAAATCTCGTCATATCTGAATCAGGTTTCGCAGGTAACCTTCAAATTCGATTAGAACGAAACCTCCTTTTTTTTCTTTTTCTTTTTTTAATAAACGGAAAAGAAACCTGATGATAATGACTGTGATGATGATGATGATGATGATGATGAGAGAGAGAGAGAGAGAGAGAGAGAGAGAGAGAACACACGAGCATTCAGACAAACAAACAAGCTAACAGACCAACCAACAAAACATAAAAGAAAGGCTAACACCCTCCAACACACACACACACACACACACACACACACACACACACACACACACAATTGAAAAATATAGCTACACAGTTCTATCAACTAACAAATTGAGAGAGAAAAAAAAATAAAGAAAGAAGAAAAAGGGAGCTGAGAATGGCACCATGAAAGGGAACATGTATAGTGAAGGACGAAGGGAGAAAGAGAGGAAATATAAACAAGGAATGGGAGAGAGCGAGGAAGCATGAACTTGGCAGGGAAGGAAGATAGGAGTGGGGTGGAGTGTAGATAAGGGGGATGGAGGGAAGCTGGGAGGGTTGGAGGGAAGTGCTCGAGGCGGCATTGGAAGGTCGAAAGTCTGAAGGTTGGCGAGCTAGGGCGGTCATGCACTCTGTCTGGAAATACCTAAGACCTCCGCTAACCTCTTTCCCTTCCTCCAGGTCCACTTATCCTTTTCTATAGTACGTCCCCTTTTCCCTTTCTCCTCTCCCTTTTCAATCCATACTCTCCTTTTCTTTAATATTATAGTACCTCGACTGTACCTCCGCTCTCTCTCTCTCTCTCTCTCTCTGCGCATTAAGCCTCTCTGTTTTCTTCTTAACGATTCCTTTTTTCCTTTTCTTGTTCCCCATACTTTCTTCCTTCTATCTAATTTGTCTATCAGTGAGAAATGTCCTCGTGTCTTCTTCACCCTACATAACCGACTCTTCTACATTCTTCATACTTGTTTTTCCTCTCTGGGACGTTTGCTGTGTGTTACCCAGCCAGTCTTTCCCCTAAGGTGTGTGTGTATGTGTGTGTGTGTGTGTGTGTGTGTGTGTGTGTGTGTGTGTGTGTGTGTGTGTGTGTGTGTTTCATTTGTACCTGGCGACGAGTTTACACAGCAGGTAAGGGGTCAAGCAACGCGTGTCTGCCAGGTTTTTATTGACTGCATTTTCAACCCGTCTTCACTGCACGATGGTGGAAGTGGCAGTGGTGGTGGTGCTTGTGTTGACATTACCTCAAGTCCTATGGTGGAAGTAGTAAACGTTTTGTCAATTCATAATCTATAAAACTTCATAATCTCTCTCTCTCTCTCTCTCTCTCTCTCTCTCTCTCTCTCTCTCTCTCTCTCTCTCTCTCTCTCTGAACTTTGTGCCTTGCAGGGAGTAATGACCCATGCGGCACGGGACGCGTTAAGTAGTTACCACAATCCACCTCGAGGGATGTTAGACTACAGGAAGGAAAGGACTTGTACGGCTTGGGGTGATGATGGACACGCACCAGATATGTTCCCGCTGTCTCATCACGCAACCTTAACGGCATTGTACACCGATAATCTCCGCCGTGCGTCTCTCAATCCCGCACCTTCATAGTAAAACACCACAGAATAGCACATAGACACGAAAGGTATGCTCACTCTTTCCCTTCACCGTGGTCTCACCTCTTAAGCTATGGTGTGCTAAGGGGGAGCGTTGTTCACCACAAAGAGGCGTGGTGGTGAAGGTAGTACACAAGATACGCTTGAGGACACTGAGTCGTCCTCCCTCCCTTTTTCTTCCCATCTTCTACCCTTTCTTTCTTCATCACATTTTTTATCTCTGGTCATTGAACCGTCTTATTAAAAAATGACAAGATAAATTTGGATAATGACTCGTTGCGTCACTGTGATGCTGGAAGGCGTTCAAATCTCGGAAAATAATTCTATAAATTTGTTCAATCCATGCAAGGTTCCTCCGTAAAATAAATAAATAAATAAATAAACGCACGTTGAGCTCATGGATGGTGGGTGTCCGTTATGTACAGAAAACAACAGCAGGAAACAACACAAACTCTATTCTCTGTTATAATTACGAGTGTGGGAACTGTCTGTGAAGAGTCGATGAGTCTAGCGCCTGTATACCGAGACGGAGAGCTGTATGCACCCGTGTCCTGTCAGCCAATATAGAGCGTTGGCTTTCGCCACGGTGCCCTCTACTTTTCATTCACGTGACTACACTCTATCTTTGCTTTTCCTTAATGTAATTGCACAAAGGCCACCATACATGAGAGTCCTACCTCGAAGAAGGCTGAGATTCCTGCAGCAATTGGTGTAAAGCAGATGTGCCCAGGATGCGAGGCAGCCGGTTCACCAGGGAGAGGATAACTTTACTGACGCGCAGACCACCGACCTCTAGGAGTCATGAGGTCGGATTCACACACCATGCTCACACCTGGTAAAGAGGAAGGGCGTTGTACGGGCGGGGTTGTTCTACACCAATGGGAGGTGCTAAAGCCGGGAACACAGTAAATCTGGGGCGGCTCTTAGATCATTGTCACTGTGCGGTCACTCGTGTGCGTCAAGTAACGATGGTAGAATATTGTTAATGATGACAGGGACACAAGCAATAAATGGAAGATCAGTCAAGTTGTGGTGACGACGGCGGCGGTAGATGGCACTAACTGTAAGGTGCGGTTGGTGGTCAAGGCAGCAGTAGCAGCGGTAAAACAATACGGAGCGACGCTACCTCGTGCCTGTGGAGATTCTGACGGGATGGGAGTTTTCTATCGACAGCCCCTGCCGTTCTAAGCACATTTGTTCTCACATTTCTCAGATAATGTACTGATGACTGACATTGGAAAATGAAGCTCGCTGAAGGACTTTTTTTTTTTTTTTTTGTCGCGCCTGGTATTTGTGGGTCGCTGTACCGATGAAAATGTCCGAACAGAGGAAGGAGAGTCAACGGACAAGTAGGGAGGCAGAAGAGGGGGAATGGAGGGACTGGAATCAGTTGAGCGCCGCCACCCAACCTTCCCACAACGAGGCCGCAGCGCACACTGCCGCGCCAACTTTTCCAGACCAACGTGCGGCCACAGTCGTTGCCTGGAGCCTGCCAATTTCTAGTATTCACTTCTGCTGATTGACAATCATGGCTGCCCACACATCATTAGAAAATCCGCAGAATCCCAGTGACTGAGTATGAATGCAAAAATCTCTTCAAATACATGTTGGTTTGAAATTAGCTAAGCCACATTCTCTATACAGCTTTAGGTTAATAATCAAAGGCAACATAGTGTGATTCAGACACTAGGAATGGTAATTAGACTAGTTTTCATGTTTTAACATGATACAGATTGCCATGATTTACCAGTCAGCCAATTTAACTTCATTATCCATGAGCTGTGTTGCAAGTCTTCAGTTTATACTCATTGGTATACAATGCACGCTTTCTGTGAGAATAAGTAAGCTTGCATAATGACACACACACACACACACACACACACACACACAGCATTTGTACTTTCTATAGGAGTTCCGTTGACCCATCTATTTTTTCCAATTATATGACTTGCTCTCGCTCTCCTTTCTACTTCTGTTCTTCCAGTTTTGTTTATATTCACTGGAGAGATTGTTCATCTCGTTCAATACCGAAAATCCTTGTCTAGTACTGTATGAAAGACATCGGTGTTGATACACATCTTAATAGTGCTTATTATGTAATGCATAAGAACATAAGAAAAGAGGAAAGCTCCAAGAGGCCACCAGGCCTATACGAGGCAGTCCCAGTGTGCTTAATCTACCTAATTCCATCTATCTTCCCCATCCATGAATTTATCTAACCTTCTTTTAAAGCTCCCTATTGACTCAGCCCTGACTACAAGACACTGAGACCGTTCCACTCATCAACCAAACAAAGTTTTCCTTTCGAATAATTCACACACAGATAACAATCAGTGACACTGTCGAGTATTTGACGTAAGGGATGAATCTATGATCCATATTTAGAATATGAAACCGATGAAATCTAAAGAAAATATTGTTTTGAAAATACAAGGTGATCAAATGAATTTAGTCAACTTGCAGACCAAATTAATAATACAAAAAGAAGCATATAATAGAAGAATGAGGCATTCTTTATCCTTCATGGCATTTTTATCACCGTCATCGACACCCGGGTCAACCATTACCCCATTCGTAGGCCTACACCATTCGCCATTTGGTCAAGCTAATATTCCATTTCAATTCAGACTTTTATCTTTGATTATATTTTTCATTACTGACTTCTTCTCTACTATTACTGATGCTAAATGACCTCTAAAACCTGACAATTAAGTGTTTGATTTGTAACTGTAATTGTGATATGGGAAAAAATGTGCCAAACAGCAAAGGCCATATGATACTATTGGATAAGCTTGAGCTAGGAAGAAGGGGAGGGATCAAGAGGGACGATTAAGTGAAGAACATCAATGGTACAGAGAAGACATAAGGGCAGTGAGAGAAGAGGAAGGGCACTCAGTGAGGATGTCACCAAGGCAGGGGGCACATGACTGGGAAGAGAAGTGAGGGAAGGCAAAAGGGCCATGAAGGAGATTGGGATGAGAGGAAAGAACGCCACAAGATAGTCAGACGTGGGGGAGGGGTACAGGACAACATCAAGTGAGAATGGGTGAGTCTGGTGTGGCCAATGTGTAAGCAGGCCAGGGCAAAAATTAACCACTATTCTCAATCATTCATCCCTTTCACTGACAAACTCTGGAACTCTCTGCCTGCTTCTGTATTCCCTTCTTCCTATATTAATTTGAATTCTCTCGTGAGGTTTCAAGACATCCTTTACTTTTCTTATGGTCACTTTTGATTGTTTGGAGACTGACATCTCAGTGTGCCTTTCTTTTTTCCTCATTATAGATTTTGTTGCCCTTTGCTGCTGAACCTTATGCAAAAATTACTGCATTCATTCACTCTAAAAACCAGTGTTACTTAAGTTCATCAGAGATGTAACATGTCACAAACTTAAGTAAATATAACATTAAGCAGTTCTTTCCTCTATAATGATTGATGCTACATTCCATGGTTCCCACTAAAAAGAACATGAACACTGAAATAGTATTAGGAAGATAAGAACATGCTCATGACATTGGCTCACCTTATACATTGCAGCAGCAGTTTATCATCCACAATCAACCAAATTATATTTTTAACACTGCTGGTTTTGTATTGAGAAATGTTATGGTTTCAATCTAATTCAGGATATATATAAGCATAACTTTATGATAAAAAGACTTATGTATTAATGCATAATATATATACAAACTATATTTGGTTGACACATCATTATGTACAAATAAATTAAGTATTATACATAATATTAATGAAATATAAATCTAAAGATAAGTTTTTAAAAACCATTGATAACAGAAATAAAAGTAAAGACGAAGGTTGAGGCCGGCCTCCTAGATGAAACACCTGGACCAGCAAGCAGGGTGAGGGGCACCCCTGAGAGGGGGGAGGCTGTCAGGGGAGCCACACACGGCCTGCTGCCCTGCCCCACCACCAGCACACAAGGCTGCCAGGCTGAGGCAGGCCAAGCTACCCACAGTGATTTGGCAACAGACAGGAAGGAGAATGAAGTGATGCATAATTATTAAAATAAAATTATGTATATATCTATCATACATCCCTTATCTGAATGACAGGCATGCAATACCATCACTAATGTAGTCAGTAAGTACATACCAGATTACATCACTAAAAAAGTACAGTCATCTCTCGACAATAAAAAAGTTTTGCATAAGTGTTGACAAAAAATAGTTATACCTTTTTATTGTGATTCCTGCACATCTCCTGAATAGTAACAAATTTGACTGAACACATGTTATATCTTAAAAGAAGTAATGCATATCACCTTGCATACCGAACATCATTTCATTTAAGATGCATACACACACATGCGTACACATGCACATTTTTTTTTTGCAAAGACAGACCTACACACACACACATACACACACACATACAAAAGTGATGAGTATTTATGATCAGTTCCTAGGAGTCAAGGCCAAGTACAGTAGGGGGATTTCTGTAAGTCAGCCTTGGGTCCCAGTGCAGGTGTCAGTGGGTCCTCATGGGTGCATTGGGGGAGAACACTCAGAAGGACCCAGTGAGCTACAAAAGTGAGGAAATTTGATGCCAAGTTCCTGTGAGGTTCTGTAATCTGGGAAGAACTGCCCTCAATTTTCTTTTAAATCTACACAGTGGGACAAGTCACGCACGAACATTTACAGTGCACAGTTGGCAGAGTTCTGGACCTCTGACTTTAAGATGAAGCTAATCATGTATCCATGTATCCAGAGTCTGCAACTTTAAACCCAGAGTCAGGTGTGATAGATTCTTCTTATCTCACACCATCATCAAAGAAGAAAAAGCCATAGACAGATTCCACACATACATAAACACCGACTATAGGAAAAAGCTAGGCATGTAGAACACAGAGCAGCGACGTCACTACCTACTGCGGAACCCGTGTCTCGGTCAAGGACTCGAAGGGACAACACATAAGTAGTTACGATATAGGAAATGAAGGACAATACATTCTGGACCCTTTGATATTAACTCTCTTCTTCAGCATAAAAAAAAAGATGATAAAGAAAATAAAAACAACAACAAATTAATAAACATCATAAGTAAAACACCAGATGGAAATACAATGATTAGTTGTAATTAGTTGTGAAGAGTTGGAATATTTGTCAAAATGGGTTTTGTGATCAGAGTCCAGAAGTCCTTGATACTTTTATAGAAAAAAATTAAAATAAATAAAAAAATAAATAAAAAATAACACTGGCACCTAACTCAAAAGTTGTCTAGTGTGAACATACTATTTTGATAAGAATGTAAATATTGTGATCCAAAATTCAGATAAAAACATGGAAACACTGCAGAATCAGGGATGGAACCAGTCTTAGTAATACAATATGCTTATGACAAGAAAAGAATTTGTAGATGAGGAAAGATTGTCCAAGATAAGGAACCAACGGTTGTGAAATGCAAATCCATAAGTTCTGTGAGTAATAGTTATTTCTGGCTTCTTGTTATTACTGTTAGTTCTTTAGATTGTGACCACAAAAGCTGAGAGGCCACAGTGTTGCAGGGCAGAGTGACAAATAGTCACTACATAGAGATGAGGGAGTCAGATGAGGGGGAAGGTCCTTGGCTGTGGTTATGGGACTAGAGGTGTTCATACTACATACAAAGATGCAGACATAAGAAAACTGGCATTTACTATGAGGGAAACAAGCACTAGGTGAGATTTCAGTTACCAATTGGCAAAGTATATCTAGAGGTATGAAAGCATGGGAGAGGGAGGAAAATGTGCAGCTGAAATATAAGAGTGAACATTAACTTTTGGACATCATAAAATAATAGTAAGGTGAATCCTTCAGAACAGCTTCTAAATAAGTACCTATCATGGAAGAACACTGTTCATTAGTTTTCACCATGCAGCGTGAGCGTAATGCCAATGAAAACATTTAGAATAGGAGTACACAATGCACAGACAAAACTTGGCAACTCCAACTTTTTTCTAATAACTCAAAAGTTTATGTTAACTTAAGCATTTTAAATCAGAGATGATGCATAGGTAGATAAGTAAGTCAAATCACCAAGATTAGGCTGCTCTCAAAATTTTACAGGAACTGATGCCTGAATACTAAAATTCAAGATGAAATCACCAAGATAAGGCTGCTGTCAAAATTTCACAGGGACAATGTTGTATATGTACTGTACTTTCAAAGAGTGCAATAATGATTCCAGTGTCCTATAGAGGCTACTTTACTTGTGATGGTTGTTATAATGTTAATTAAAATTTCACCACTTCATATTATGTGAAATTCCACTAAGAGGTGATGAAATAAAGAAGAATTAAGACAGCATCAGAAATTGCTGAAGAGTGCTGTGCATTTACATTAAATTCAAATGACATGTAATTTTTCTTTATACTGTGATAATGGAAGTTTGGATGAAGAGCAAAACTGTCAGTCAACTCAGTTAAGATTCTAAAGCTCACTTGCCAATGGAGCTCAAATATGACCAGGAATGCAGGTTCTGGGGGCACAAATGCTGCTCCCAGTACCTGTTAGAAGGCCAGCTGAAATTGACATCTGGAGTTATTTACCAGCAATGAGAGTTAGATAGTGAGTGAGCTTCTAGAAAATCAGCCTGACTTATGGCCTCAAACAAACTTCCTTAAGTTTTATCAATGACTTGTCTGACTAGCCTCTTGTTGCTTCTGCTGACAGCAAATTTATGGTACCCCTTCCTTATCTCATATGCATTGCCCTTTTCTAAATCCTTTACAAGTTGTAACTGACTCCTTTATTAGTACATACTCTGACTAGCTACTGTGAACTACATTATCACTTTCCACTGAATTCTTGAGTTGTATTGAATGCAAGGGTACCAGTATTCGAGTAGCAGAGATTTTGTTTTCATCACTATGTACTCTCAGAACATTCCTAATGCTCCTCCTCCATCTAACACTTCACATGAGGTTTCTCTCAGTCTGACTACTGTCTACTGTACTTCACAACACATATTATAAATAACCTCAGAGAAGCTCTTTTATGTTCACAAATGCTCTTCTTTCACAAGATGTAATAGTAGTATATGTATACCTAATATACCTTTTATCTACGGCAGGAAACTCCCTAGTGTACATGGGCTGACTAGAAACTGTTGGACTTGTCTTCACTAGTACAGTTGTTGCTTTATGCTGGTAAGTTATGCAGACTATAAGAAATGCTAAGTCAGTAAAATGTGCAAAGGTTAGTAACACCATAAGTTTGCACTGACCTAGTGATCTAGTTTCTTTGTCTCTGAGCTTCTGAGTGCCCATTTAAACAAATTCTTTTAATGATGAATTTCTCAAATTTAATAACCTTAATGCCATTTTTCTAAGCCAATTCTGAGAGCTAATTCTCCAGCTGATGTTGACAACATAAATTCACTCATAAAAGAAATTCCCTCTATATTATCCCTTACTCAGGAAGCTTTTGTTATCATATTCATAACAACAACAACAATAAATAATGATAATGATAATTGTAATAATAATAATAATAATAATAATAATAATAATAATAATGTAATGATTAGTAACTAACAATAATAATAATAATAATAATAATAATAATAATAATAATAATAATAATAATAATAATAATAATAACAATATAAAACCAAATTGCTTTTCTTTGTGCATTATAAGCATGTCAATCAACATTTCAAGGCTGCAGGCATGCTCCTTTAATATGAAAAAATCTTATGAGAATATTTCCCTCAGATGCATGGAAGATGTATGGAAGTTCTCCTCTACACTTGAAGTCCTTAACATGCAGTCAGGTTTTGATTGCATAATCACATGAACACATTCACTACTAACATTTCTGGAAAGCATCCATTCAGTTTTGACTGATTCCCAATAAACCTTAAATGGTCTTATAATAAAATGATAATAATAATAATAATAATAATACTAATAAAAATTCTGTAGGAGAACATTTCAGCTCCTGCATTTTCTCTCCCCAGTTCAAAAGACACTCTCTGCAGATCTTGAGAGGTGGATAGGATGGGAGGGGGAGCGCTGAAGCCTCTTCTTGGGAAGTCTATTCAGATTGGACTGCATCTGAGAAAATTCAGGACGCTCCTTTGGTCGGTAGCTCCAGCAAGCCATTAGAATGTCCTGGGAAAGGTGCCAAACAACAGATTTGAGTAAATTATTGCATTTAAGAAGAATTACTTGTGAAAGAGAACCATAAACATAAAATTTTCTCCTGCTTGAAGTAAAATCTCTATTATACAGATGACAAGTAGTAATTACTCCCATAAAAGATGTATATATGCATGTCTAATAGTCATGAACAGACAAGTAAGAATAAAATGCTTGTATTCAACCAACATAATTACCTTTACATCCCGTGAAGCTTGTAGGTTGGCCAAGGAGGGCTTCATGCCACGGCCAACCTGCCAAATGATGGCTTCTGGGGGCAAGCCTTTGTGTGGCCATTCACCACACAGGAGCTCATACCACACCGTCCTGTGGAGAAAAGTTACAAGTCATCTTAACAGTTCAGAGAGACATTTGATTAAATATCCTTGAAAATAGGGTGTCTAATAAAAACTTATCATAATATCTATTTTGATACTAGCTATAATAAGATTCTGCAGGAAAACATCGTGTTACTTCATAAGAAAAGAAGATCAAAATAGTCAATGGGATCACAGTGTTATAAGCAAGCGCAGATAACACAAAATTATACTGTGGTTAAATTAAGTTGTGAGTGCTCTTTTATGTTCTTTCTATTTATTATCTTCCTCTCCACATATCACCTTCTAAATGATCAACAATCTTTCACTTTCATCTCTTATTTTCAAATTTGTTTTTGTTTTGCATGTTTTAATATACTTGAAATCTCTATTTATTTTTTACTTGACACAATTTCTGTGCCAAGCAATAAGGAAAAAAAATCTCTCTTCATCACCAGGAAACATACACACGAGGGTAGTTCCAGCCAACTCTGTCCCTATATGCCTTATCCTATGACATGCATAGTATATCATTATCATAACAAGAAAAATAAAGTGTTTAACATGTAAATCATGAACAAATAAAAAATGAGAGTAAATTAATTTAACTTCTAAAATTTCTCTGTACACAATGTAAGGCTTACTTTATTACTTTCCTGTGCTCTGATCTCTATTTTTTTTCTAAGAAACTCACCCAAAACAATAGACATCTGAGTAGGTGGTGAATGGGAGAGCGTCATCTTGTCTTTGTACCACCCGGAGGTTTCTCATGACTTCAGGGGAGAGGTAGCAGAGCCAGCCAGGTGGGATACACAACCAGTTGCCTCGTCTATTCATACAATTTTTTCTTAGCATCACATTGGAAATCTTTAACTTATGTGCATTTTATATAATTATCAAAATATCTTTACAGTAGTAAACATATATGTTGGAAAGATTTTCCTAGTGTTACTTAAACAAGATCACCAGTTTCAATCACTCACCTGCTATCATGGCAAAGTCTGGTCACATTGAACAAACCAAAGTCAGTGATGACAACCTTGCCACTCTCCAGGAATATGTTCTTAGTTTTGAGATCCTTATGAACTATTCCCCGAGCATGTAGGTAACCCATTCCCTGTGAGGAAAGATTTCATTGTATTCATGTAAAGTTACAAGCTCAAAACATTTCACTATATAAAATCTCTTTAGATTATAAGAGTTAATATTAAACTTTGCTCATTATAAATAGAAATTGCTGAACGATACTTTCATTTATACTATCAAAAAAGTTTTTAATTGAAAGTAATATAAGACACTTTCACATTATGACTAAATATGACTGACTACACAGACACAAACCTTTTACTACAAATGATCACCTTCATAAGCTTTAACTGTTCATGGTTTGTACCTAGTTCATTTGGAAAGGAAAATTAACTTTTTACAAACAATGCCCCAACTTTTAATTAATCTTAAATATTGGATGCTAAAATCACTTTCAGAAAGGAAAATGACTACAACTTATTACGTACCTCTTTTTGTGAGATCTACTATATTCAAGGTACATACCTGGGAGATCTGTTGGGCAATCATTATAGTCTTGGACATATTGAACTTGTCTTTGTTTTCATGGATATGGGTGTAGAGTGTATGTCCCTTGCAGAGGCTGGTCACAATGGCCAGTCGGGGAGGTTTCATGCATGCCCCCATGAACAACACCAGGTTCTCATGACGGGTCTTGCGGAATGTGCTCACCTGTACACAAGAGTCGCAAATCTTTAGCAAGTGAAATCTCTATTCAACAACATGGTTTCCTCAAAAGTGTTATACTTTGGAAGGGATTAATGCAGAAAAATATTGTAAGACCTAGGAAACTACAGTTAGACAAAAGAAAACATAACTCACTTCTGCCTTGAAGGCCTCCAAAGTCTTTTCATCATTGACATAGTCCATTCGTAGCTCCTTAATAGCTACGTGCCCATGCCAGTTGCCAGAGTAAACAATACCAAACCGTCCTTTGCCTAGGACTTCTCCATGAACTAGCTCATCATATGGAATGTCCCACTGAGAGACGCTGGTTACACTATTCTGCCGCGTACAGCGTGGGTCTGCATTCTCCCCATCAGATACAGTTGAGTCCTGAGAGTCTACCCGGCCAGGCCCAGCAATGGTGCGGTCAGAATCATCTGTTCCAGTGCTGCCAGATCTGTCAATTCAAAATTTCATGTAACTGTTCGACAAAGTTATCAGCAGTAATCATTTTAAACCATTTAAACAGTGCTATTCCAACAATACTGGAAACCTTATACAATGAACTCATTCTAGTTTTGTGTACATTGCATATATACATTAGCTAAGTATTCCATTAGTATAAGTACATTTTAACCCCTTGTATTTACAGCTTTTGATCCACTTGTCATTGTTAATAAACCATTTATCATTATTATTATAATTATCATTATTATTAATATTATCATTATCATCATTAGATGTTCATGGTTAAAATCTTATCAGAAAAAAGGAAGTTAAATCATTGTCATAGAAGAACACTGATACTAACTAGAGACACTTATGTACATAACTGTAAAACAACAACAAAAGGAAGCACACCCACCCTGAGGTTTGTGACACAGTACGATCTGAGTCATGGGACTGGCGAGAGTCAATGACGTCACTTTGCGTGGATGAGATTGACACAGGTGGCTTGGGAAGCGTCCTATTGCCAATGAGCTTCAAGGGTTTCATCTCTTGAGGGATGTCTCCTGGATCCTCACTCACATCTGCCATGAAAAAGGAACAGATTACAGATAAAGTGGAAGCTAATTAAATTGAAGTGAATTGAAACAGCAGTAAAGTCTATATTTCATGAGAAAAACACCAAGAGCAATGCATACAAGTAGAAAGCTTAAAAGATCAGTTAAAATACTGAAAGCATGCAGAACTTTCAGTTTATTATAAAACCAGCACTAGTATTTGATTAAACAGTCTTGATCCTTTCAAAATTAAATGTTAATAGTACACAGACACATTCCAAAATAAAAAAGACTAAACTGAAATTTGGCTTCATTCATAGATGAAGTCTTTACATAAGATCTAATAATTTTTCTACATTTTATCTATTCATCTATTGTTATACTCTTATCATATATTTGTTTTCTCTCTCTCTCTCTCCCTCAGAAACCATACCATGCCACTATACCATTTCCAGACAGCCAGCATGCAGAGTACTATCACTCTAAAGCAAGATGATGAAATACACTGAACAGCATTAATGAATCTGGTTTTGCCAACACTGGCAATAATCAAGCTGTAATAATTTTAAGACTCAGCAGCACTGTCATGGCAATTATATAAACTAAAGAAAAGTTTAACTGGTTCAAAAGATATATAAAATTGGACTAGCAGTAATGAGTGAAATTTGGGTATCAAATAACTAGTAACTTTATTACAAAGCCACAACCTCATCATTATGTATTTAAAAATTCTTACAGAGCTGAGTTTCTAAGATGTACCAAGCTCCCTACTCTAAAGACATGGCTGTTACTGACTACCAGCTAGTCTTCAAATTGAAGATATTGCTGCAATAGTCCCATTTTGAGAGCTAGAAGGATCCCAAGAGGGAAGCAATGATACAACTGTAACCAAAAATTTTTTTTAGTTAACAGAAGAACTGTAGGATTAAGTTTGTAAAGTTTGTCTCCATAGCTTCAAAATTCCTAGCTAGATAGAAGACTTTCAGGAAGTACTGAGACAAGTACTCTGAACTCCTCTCAAAAATAAACTATACAAGCCTATGGTGGACTTCAAGATCATGTATAAGAAAAGGAAAAAAAACATTACTTTGCTTTAACCTGAGTCACATGCTTGCCTAAGAGTAGAATATTTGCTGTACCTCACACGACACCATGCAATCACAGAAAGGAATTAAAATGGTGACGAGGCACCAGAGATACCCACCTGTCCACCTACCTGGGAAGTAGAATCCCCGGGTAGCTAAGAAAACATCAATAAGACTCAAACCTGATGATGCTAAATGTATGACACAACAATAGTTATTATTTCCTAGCCTAAGTTTTACATAGTAAACAGATAAGCCACTGCTACACTTATCTCTGAGTTTCGACTTAATTCTTCAACAAATTCTTCACTTAACAGATTTAAAAATTCCTAAAGCTTCTTAGGTACTTAATCTCACCTGTTAGTATCAAACTGCACCACCATAACTAAATGCTAAAATGAAGTCACACAGTGGAATGGATCTGGTCACTGCCAAAACATACAATAGTTTATTGAATGTTTAATTCTCATTTATTTATAGGTATTTGAAACATAAATATTGATTTATTAAACACTTTATTATAGGGTTGTGGAAAATTCAGTAGTACCTTGAGTTATGAGTTTAATTCATTTCATGTCAGAGCTCGCATCTCAATTTGCTTGTAACTCATATAAATTTTTCCCACTGAAATTAACCTTTAAAGTACGGCGAGTTGATTTAATTTTCATCTGCTACAGCAGGGAAAAATCACACCTGTCAAAAATGGAAAGAGATTTTTTTCCTTATAAAAACATATTTCTTTGTGTTATCCTGAGAACAACAATGTAGTTTACAACATGTTATGACCTCTAAAAGCAAAGTTATTGCATACCAAAAAATTCTCCCCGAACCCATGGCAGAACCCACCACTAAGAAATACCCCCAAGCTCCGATAACACAGCGCAAGTGCTCTCTCTCTCTCTCTCTCTCTCTCTCTCTCTCTCTCTCTCTCTCTCTCTCTCTCTCTCTCTCTCTCCTTTCGGGGATCTGAATTTGATGTAAGTAGGAGCTTTTGCACTTTCATGTCATGAAAATGCAAACTCAGATATGAAATGATGTGCAAAACAGAAAAAGAAAAAGAAACCACATATTACAAGTATTGTGGATTTCTATAATAACTGGAATCTGGCAACTTTTCAGCAATGGAATTCACATGACTTGGCTGACAAGCACAGTCCTGTAGAGGCAACCATGGGTGACACACACCAGCGCATTGCTCAAGGGGAGTATGTGAGAAGGTTTATGAACGTTGCTGTGAAAGTTGGTCTGTCTCCCAGATCACTATCAGAATCACTACTGGAGTCTTCACTTTCTTCTGTCTCAATTAAAAAAATCACTCTCTTCATTTTCATCACTGTCCTCAATGTCACTACTGAGTAACGCTGACATAACATCACTCAGAGTACTGTTTCCTCCCTCTGGGTCACAGGGGTTGCCTCGACATGGGAAAAGATTACCTATTGTGAGGGAACATATATCTCAAGGCTCGAGGAGGTGAGCGAGAAAAGATGCTAGATACCTCCACTTGCTTCAGGACCAATAGTGAGGGGGAGAGATTCAAACGTTTACCGCGAAAAAATCATGATTCCATGAACAATCCCCGCCTCTCTGCACGTGACGCTACAATTGTCCCGAAACGATCACTGTACATTAAGGGTTAATTGAAATGCCATTAATCCATTCCAGCCCCCCCAAAAACACCTCAGTTTTTCTTTTATGTGTCTTTAGGTTTTAGATGAGAAAAAGGTATTTAAAAATTTATGCATCATTGTATAAAAATACATATAATGAAATATTACAAAAGATAATGAAAATAAATAAACTGGTTTTATACAGTATATTCAATTCAGAGATCAGATGTCTTTGGCAAACGGAAGATGCTAGCAGAGATGGAGGGTGAAGCTGGAAGAGATATGCCCTAAGTGGATATGGGAGGATTTTTTTTTTTTTTTAGTAACTTTCATCCGCCATAAATTCTCTCACTTAATTGTTAAACTTGACTTACTCATTACACTCTTAATGCTTCAATTTCATTGCTCAACTTAATGCTTGTATAAAACAAGAAATGCTCCCATCGTGAAAAAAAAAAACACATGAACTGAATGCGTTGGGCATTCGCTGTGGCAACTAGCAGTGGCTTCTCTGGAGCTATCTTGTTATAAAAATGTGCTTCACAAGTCAAAGCAAAATAATCAACCAAGTGATGACTCATATCTCAGATTACTTGTAAGTCAGGGCATTCATAACTCAAGGTTCCACTGTATATGTTAAAGTGAGAATAAAAGCTTTGAAAACATAAAAAAACAAATAAAACCATGTCTAGTCTGATATTGCGAGCTCTGAGAAAGGAAAAAAATCCAAGGATCAAAATCGTATGGTAGCCACATTTCCATTCATGGCATGGAAATAATATACATATCAAATGACTTCTTACCGAAATGTACTCCCATTGCAATGTTGTAAAGGGAAACATGATATATAGGAGAAGATTATAGCTGACAGCCTGACACACAGGTGGTACAAGATAAGGGTTTGCTTATGTTCAGGAAAACTTATCATACTGCACACTGTCTATTCATAATCTTACACCACCTTTGATCAACCATCTTTTTTCATGAAAATGTACAAAAGCATTTGATGGGAATTCTGTCTTAGGTTTAGGATTACACTTGAAGGTGAAGAAGGTAGGTATTTTATTCACTGTACTGGTATATCACGGTCTTAATTGTCTGGTGATCACTGATCTAAATTTCACCACAGATGATTTGGTAGTTGGGGTGTAATCTTATATCCCCATTATGAGTTGAAATCATTAACTTCTAACCAAAATTTAGGGATCATCTCATCCACCAAAATATATGGTACATGTTGTATAATGAAAACCATAGCTTGCTCAATAACTAGCTAGATCCTGTCATTTCTTGTGGTATATATTCCTTATGTTTGTATATTGAAAATAGCAACAAAAAGCATCTCAGACAATTCACCTGGGAAAAATGTTTGCTGGGCTGGAGAGACAGGGATGTGAGGAGCAGGACTGGAAGGGGTGGATGAATTGCAACTGGAGGTGTTGGAACTGGAATCTGGGCCCTGGAAGACAATGTAATGTCTTGACATTGGCTGGAAGTTAATGGAGCAAGGAGATTAATAAAGGCATGGATACAGCAGTTATATTCATTCAATGATAGTGAGCTTCACCTGAAGGGATGGTATATTGATGGACGGCTGTGAGGAGGACATGTGGCTGCCTCCAAGATTTGCAGGAAACATTTCATTGAAGTTGGTGAGTCCACCTCGCCCTGGAGGCACCACCCCACCATCCATGCTACTTCTGATCAATGTCTGTCAAGTAATAAAAGACAAAGTACATGAGCTAAAAAAATCAATAAATGAAAAATATGAGTATCTGATACGATAACTAGTGAAAAAAATTACTGAGTGAAAAATATGCTGTCAATGGTGTCACCAAATTGTTTCCTCTTATATAACAATGGTGCAGTTAGCATTACTCACTTCAGTGAATAACTTCAGGTATTCATTAGGTAATCCACAAGAAGGCGGCACTTTGGGTTCACATTCCCGGTGGCATTTAAAGCTGCATTCTTTACACTTCAAACCTATGAATATAGAACAAAACAATATGTGCAAAGTTAATTTGTCTCATATCTTGTTAGTATGATATAGAATTACTGACAAAATTCTGAAAGCAAAGGGGAAAAATGCCTGTCATTAAGATGTACTGATATTATTCATTATGGAATTTACCAAATATTCTGACCAAATGACACAGCAAAATTCTTTAAAAAAAATGGTCCTAAAGATTAAAACACTATATAATTCATGCAATAATGATATAAGTGGAATTAAGGAAAAGGTACATATACAAACGTTCCATGTTAGATATGCACTAAAATATCACAAACCCCCGAATCAAGTGAAGATGTTATCCAGTTTAACAAGATAGTATTTCTGGAAGTAATAGTAAACTGATATTTCACTAAAACCATAAAACATTTTGAACAACAATGTGATGAATATAATTAGCTTAATACACACAAAATCAAATTTCTATGGTTTTAGTAGAAGCATGAAAAGTGCATGTTGCAAACTAATTTTCATTATAAACATCTTATCAACACTGACACCAATAAATTGAAATACATGGAAAAAAATAAACATATAATAGAAATGTCACAGAAAAAAAAACTAATATGTATTTTAGTATATCTTACCACTGAGGATAGTAAATTTATGACGGCAATATCCACACACACCAGATTTAAGACTCTTGGTAAATCGATGCTGAACATTGTGGACCATGGAACCTGGTAGTGTTGGTGTGCGTGGTGACCTAGGTACTGTAAGGGAATCTGAAATACATGTATTAGGTCAAAGAAAAATGGTTGCTTCATTTGAAATATTTTAACTTGCTGACTCACTAAAAATTCTTAGGTATATGCTATTGTAAACAGTATTTGTAATAAACCCAATACATCTACAAAACATCACCATTCTCGTTAAAGAATGTACTTAGACTTTAACAGAAATCAACAAAATTCTGTCAAGTAAAGAGGATCTTGAGTCACATGTGACAAACTTACTCGTGTTTGAATAATTGTCCTCCTCAATGTGATCTGCATAGTTTGGGGACTTGATAGGGCTGGCAAGAGTGGATGGGGCTGGGGAGTTCTGTGCTGTCTTCAACTCCTGCATGTCAGTCCTGTTCCGTCCACTGTCTGTTCTCTTCCCTTGGCTGTCTAATGCTCCTGATGCCTCAGACTCTGAGTGTAGGCGTGCTCGCCGAGCTCCAAGGTGTTCCATGCTGCCACCCAATCGAAAATTATTCAATTTTCTTTTCAGCAGGAAATGACTTCATTCAGTAAAGTCAATGCAATTGTGTATCAAATTTCAGGGGTATATTGAATGAATAGAAAATTATCAATGATTTAAAAATATTAAAAATACCATGAAGGAACCCATCCAAAATAAAGAATATCACATTGCATCCAAGATGAAGAAGTTTTGTATCGCAGCAGAGATGGGTGCAGCAGGCATGTTGCAGAGCACGGGTGTCGCACACAGCAAGCCAGGCAGAAGGCGACACCAGTCAACATAACAAAAACAAGGCAAAATACACTCTAAGATGTGAGGCAGAGCCATATGCCTTTCCATCAGCTACAATATATAACTAAAATAAAGCACTCACATAGCACAAACTAATTACACTATAGGGATTGATGCATGCATGTGGCAATACTTTCATTTCAATTTACATGGTAAAAGAATTTAATTCATAAAAAGACAATAGTAACATTATATGTATGTACATTCTCTCTTGCAATGGCCAATGTATTACAAGTGTGTAAACTTTTGAGATTCTTACAAAATATACAGTAATCCCCATGAATTTCACAATTTGTTTCTATTTATGACTTAATTACTTGGACATCTAGAAAATGAACAACTATCCAGTCTTACCAATCCAATCTAAATAAATCCAAGGTTTGTCTATAATATGTAATTTTGAAATAACAAGACTTCATTCTAACAATATGCAGTGAAAACCATAAAAAGTAAATTTGGTTCGAAACTATACTAATAGTCAAAAGCCATTGGAGTCTTTCTTCTAAAAATAAAGGGTAACAAAACAGCTTCTAAACAAGCAACTTAACTATGAAATTTAACCACCCTGTATCACAAAAAACGGTGAACAGAAATGGTCCCTAATGTAGCACAAGTAAGACTAGGACTAACACTACCCAACTATTTGCTACAAGGAAAAATAAACTATAACTTTTCATGCAAAGTTTGTCTTATCAGATGCAAACTATGTACAGAGACATATATACATTCATTTCAAAGAAGAGAATTCAACAATATCCCAAACAATGAACTAAATGCTAGGCAAACAACAGTAATCTCCACAATCAACTAAACATAACAGTAATCTCCACAATCAACTAAACACAAAGCAAACTATGTAAGTATAAAATTATCCTTGAAGTACACATTCATCACAAAACTGAGCTACCAAAACATGAGACAAAAATATTGGCAAAATATTACTGTATGCACAAACATTTTATCCAAAAGCCACAATAAGATAAGCAGGCAAGGCAAACTAACCTGAGAACTGTAGAAGACTGGTGGTCATGACCCTCGGCACGTGGGGCTAGCTGGGACTCATGGGATGTCGACCGACCAAGTGGAAGAGTGGGGTTCAATAAGCATGTCTGATACTTCTTGCCAGGTGGAGGTGTAGTTGGAAACTTCTTGTCACCTACATTGAATAGTGCAATATAAGATTAAATATGTTCTGACTGGTCTCTCATAAGTTCCCAAAAAGCCACTTATATAATTTGATCCATGCTACTGGAATGGCAATCATATAAGAAAACCCACAAATCTATTTGCTATGCTGACTTTCCAAGACAACCAAGACATGGTAACCATACCTATCTTTTTTGCTGCTTTGCTCAATAAGCAAATTCTTCCTAAACAGCAACTCCCCTCTAATTCCCACTAATTATGGTAGCTGATACAATATACATACACACACACACACAAAGTTTGAACCCCCATTCCTATCTTTTTTTACACTGAAAATTTATGAACACATATAAATAGATAATATGTTACTTTACCTGAGGATTTGACTTTGGGAATATTCGGTGTTGGAGGTGGTGTGGGACGCTTCTCGAAGAACACTGAGCTACTTCCTGGGAGGGTGAGGTTACTAGAGACAATATGAAATGGACCACCTGGGCTTGATGGAGGAGGAGCAGAGGAGAAGGGTGGTGGAGGAGAGGAAGGGGTGGAGGAATCATCACTGCTCCGCTGGCTGATAGGTGCACCCCTTCCACCTGTCCTGCTCCCATCCCCACTCCAAGCTCCTCCTCCACTGGTGCTGCTGCTGGTCACACTCCCGCCATCACCATCAGAGGAGGACACTGAGGACCGTCCTTCCCGCTGTGCCCTGTGGCTGAGTCGTGGGGAGGGTGGACAGGAGCGCTCCCATGAGTCCCAGTAGAGAGGGAGATCGGAGCTGCCCCAGTCCCCTCCTTGACCTTGCATTTGGGTCTCTGCAAGAACAACACGTTCTTAAGTATTTCTTTCTATACTAGGCAAAATAAAGTCTGTGAACAATGGCTTAGTGATAAAGGTTTGTAAATATGGGTCTGAGGTTTCTGTAATTTGATATGAGAAGAATAAATATATGATTCTTTTTTCAATGTTTTATTATTGCATTTACATTATTCCTTATATCTGCAAAGAAAAAATGTATTGACAGGAATCATGTCAATGGTAGCATGATTGTTAATATTCGCCTTTATTGACAGGAAGACTTTTTCTAAAGAGAAACATCAACATGACATGTGAGAAGTGTAAAGGCTACACACAAGAGTAATTTCACCAATCAAAGATGATGTTCATAGGCAAAAGCAGACTAGGTTAATATGATTATATATGCATAGAAGCCTTTCAAAATTATGATAAGAAGCACAGGAAGCCATATTATGTAGATAAAAAGGAGAAAAACCACAGGTAGTCTTATTATGTGGGTAAAAAACAAAAAGTTGGTGGCAACAATTCTAACAAAAAGCATTCATACTGGTACCAGCACAGAGAGACGAGATGCATACATGAATATAGATGTACACAGTGGAAGTTTGGTAATATGCAAGTATTGTACAGAAGAAAAAATAAAAAGTTATTTAATAAAGAAAAACATGAAGTTAGTTTGTGTACTTGGAAAGGATTTGAGAGGAAAATTTAAAGAAAAAAGGTGTGTAGGGAAACTTGAATAATAATTGGAAAATGTCTCAAGTATTTTCACCACTTGTTATGAAGCAGAACATCTAGAAGATAGGTTTCTGTTGGAGTTAGCTTCTTAAAACCTCCATGATTGACGAAGAGATACAAATTAAGAAAGCAATATACTTATAGCAGAACATATAACCCCTAACTGATAACAATCGTTGAACAAAAATGTCCTCCCAAATTGCAGAGCATAAAGGTATGTTTTATTCATAAAATATATGTTCCCTTTTGGAAAAATGCTTCTCTCAAGAAACTTTTTTCATTAATGCAGGATTTCATTCAAGAATAAAATTCTGCCTTTTCAACTCATAAACTAAAAACACACAACCTGCCCACTTGCCTGTGTATCGCTTGAGGTTCTGCATGGCTCGAGCAAGCTTGTGAGCCTCACTTCGGTCTGCTCCATATTCATTAAGAATACTTCGAAATTCATTTTCTCTTTTTTCTAAAAGTGCTTCTAATGTTGGAATTCTCTGACACAAACCCTGCAGAAAAGATATTCATTTACATTGATTATCATATCGATGAAAAAATAAAATATACAGTAGACCTCAAGAAATTCTTATATATATATAATATGGACTTTCTTCAAATACATATAGTTAGTTATATACCAACTACAAAATTAAACTTACAAAAGTAATCTTTTATTTACTAAATTCATTGCAACTAAAGCTAACATTTGTTATATCTCCATCATAAAACAGATGGCTGGTGGTACTTTTGTTGTTCATCTACAATCATCAAATATTAATTTAAATGTATCCATCACTAGTACTAGTATGTGATAAAGAAGTCCTTATCAAAACAGAAGTATTGAGAGCAACTCACATTTATAGAGTCCTTACTGAGGCCAACCACCTGGAGCCACTGCTTGAGGGAGGGGTACTGTTGGAGTTCTGAAGGCAACACCACTCCCAAAGGCAAGTGTCTTTTGGTCACCAGTTGTAAGCTGAACAACTTCACCAATTTTTCCTGCATAACATCAAAAAGAAATGTTGTAAGTGACAATCTCCAGTTACAACCACTATTTCTTTTACTAGTGCACACAACATACACAAAATCATGTATAAATTGTGAAATTCCAAAAGAAAAGGTCTAAAAGTTCATTTAAAATACACAACACGACTTAATTTATTTCCTGCAACATGAGATTCCACATATAATATACCACCACTGATACATATCTTAGATAATCCAGCAAATCTATTAATAACAAGGCATGATAAAATGTAACAGTTATCAATGATTGCCAGCACAATATAGTGGTACACACAGCTGGTAGGAGCAAAGCCTTGCTTACTACACATTGTATAAATAAATTGGATAATTTATTAGTACTGTAATTATATGTGTACAAGCATACAGTAAAACCTCAGCTCACGACCATAATTCGTTCCTAAATCCTGTTCGTCACCCGATTTGTTCGTCCCCTGAATAAATTTTTCCCATAAGAATGTATTGAAATACCATTAATCCGTTCCAGACCAAAAAAAAATCATACTTTTGTCCCTAAAACCCAATCAAAATAGACATTTAATGTATGCATGACATGAACGAAATAATTATAAAAAGCCTAAATTGTTTTACGTACTTAAATGCTATCAAAATGATAATAAAATGAATAAAAAAGAAAAGGTTATTTACTTGAGAGACTGGACGTTGATGACATGATGGAATGGAGGAGAGAAGGATGGGGAGGAAGACAGACAAGATCCAAGAAGACAGTCATGAGAGAGGACGTTGGATGTGCGCAGCGTGCCAGAGCTACACAACAGCTGTGTAGCATCACAAGTCAGTGCCGCTATGTGGGGCCCCGTTATAGCAGAGAGGATAACGTTGAGGAAGCTACAGTAGAGCGAGCCGGTAACATCACCATGCCCAGGAAAAACAGGAGAAAATCGTGGTGGCACGGAGATTATGTTATGTGATATTTTTCGTATGTTCCTGTTTCTATTTTCTTTTGTGCTTATATTTTGTTTTGTTGTTGTGTGATAACTGGGTTGGCTATCACATAAACGGCTAGCTGGCAGGCAAGCCGTTTAACCACATTCGTCCCCCGAAATATCGTTCATCCCCCTGGGTCGATATATTGACAAATTTTTTGGTCGTCTCTCGAATTGTTCATCCTTAGAGACGTTCGTCAAGCGAGGTTTTACTGTATTTCTCCAATCCCCTCCTTAGGATCTCCCAAAGCAGAGGTGTCTCTGGCATTTTTCCTCTGCTAGTTGGGAGAACCTGAGGAGGTATTATGCTGATTTTCCCTAAAATGATTACAGTTTCTGTGTGAGAGTCCCATCCCTGTGTGCTGAACACATAATGGAGGTGATAGTGTCTGGCATAGAGGCATACATTCCTCACTCTTTTTCAACCTAAACCTTGGTTTAACGCAGCCTGTTCTCGTGCTATACATGATAGAGAAGTTGCCCACAAAAGGTACTTGAGCTTTCCATCTCCTGAATCTCATACACTTTACATTTCTGCTCAGAATCATGCCAAGTCTCTTCTTCAACTTGCCAAACACTCCTTCATAAACAGAATATGTCAAAATCTTTCAAACTCTAACTTCCCTCGTGAGTTCTGGCATCTGGCTAAAAACATCTCCAATATCTTTACCTTATCTTTCCCTCCTTTATTTCATCCTGATGGCAACACTGCCATCTCATCTGTCTCTAAAGCTAAACTCTTCTCTCAAATCTTTGCTGACAACTCTACCTTGGATGATTCTGGACTTGTCCCTCCCTCTCTTCCCCCCTCTGACTATTTTATGCCATCAATCAAAGTTTTACATGCCCTCGCTGGCCTAAACCCTCAGAAGGCTTATGAACCTGATGGGGTCCATCCTATTGTTCTCAAAACTGTGCTTCCATGCTTGCACCTTGCCTGGCCAAACTCTTTCAACTATATCTATCGACTTCTACCTTTCCTTTCAACTGGAAGTTTGTCTACATTCAGTCTGTTCCTAAAATGGGTGACCGTTCTAATCCCTCAAACTACCATCCTATAGCTTTACTCTCTTACTTGTCTAGTCTTTGAATCTATCCTCAATAGGAAGATTCTTAAACATCTGTCACTTCACAATCTTCTATCTGATCATCAGTATGGCTTCTGTCAAGGTCGCTTTACTGGTGATCTTCTGGCTTTCCTTACTGAGTCTTGGTCGTCCTCTTTTAGAGATTTCGGTGAAACTTTTGATGTCACATTAGACAATCAAAAGCTTTTGATAAAGTCTGGCACACAGCATTGATTTCAAAACTGCCCTCCTATGGTTTCCATCCTTCTCTCTGCAACTATATCTCAAGTTTCCTTTCTATTGCAGCCGTGGTAGATGGCCACTGTTCTCCTAAATCTATTAATAGTGGTATTCCTCAGAGTTCTGTCCTGTCACCCACTCTCTATTATTCATTAGTGATCTTCTTAACCAAACTTTTTGCCCTATCCACCCCTACGCTAATGATACCATCCCATATCTTTCCATGTCCTTTCAAAGACGAATGCTTAATATCAGCACCGATAATCGGCCTGATTGATAATAATCAGTTGATCCCTACTCGCTACACAAGGCTTTCTTCTTCCTCTCATCTCTATTCTGTCCAACTCTCTAATGCAAGAGTCAACCAGTACTCTCAATCATTCATATCCTTCTCTGGTAAACTCTGGAATTCCATGCCCACTTCTGTATTTCCATCCTACAACTTGACTTCTAAGAGGGAGGTTTCAAGACATTTGTCACTGAACTTAGGCTAATTCTTTATCACTCTTTAAGGGATCCAGCATTTCAAGTGGGCCTTTTATTTTCTAATATTCTGTTGCCCTTGATTTGTTTCCCTCCAGCATAAAAAAAATTATAATACTCAATTACTAATCATTGTCAGCTGGATGGTTAGCAGCACTGGGTAAGCCATGTGGGTAGGGCAAAAGGTAAGAGCTTAGAGGTCTGAAATGGATGTAAGGAAAGGACTTTCCCCCAATAGACCTACATGTCACCTCTTTCTTCCCCCATGGGAATAGTCTGCCTATTTTGGCACTGCATTAGTTTCTCTCTCTCTCTCTCTCTCTCTCTCTCTCTCTCTCCAAACCCCACTTGTTATTGGGCCTTATCCTTTTTTCTCCTTTTCATTATAATATCCATTCTAAATCCTCTTCTACCTGGTCTTAGGAAGATTATCACAGATATATAACCCTTTTATAATTAGTTCCCACTTGGAAATTAACCAAACATACTGTGCACATTATTTAAAAAGAGAAAAGTGTAAAGAAATGGAAAGATTTTCAAGGAAAACTAATAAGAAGTACCAATTCGACAAATACTGCAATAAAATTGTAATGAATTTAAGAAATACTTATAATAAAAAAGTGTTTGGGATTTGTGATACCAGTAGACCTACCACAGCATTGAAACTACCACCTGTCAGTAGCCAAGCCTACCCAAAGCTTCACCTATGGTGTCATAATATAAAGTGCAGGGTGCTATTTATTTATTTTATTTTATTTATTTATTTTTATTTATTTATTTATTTTTTTTTTTTTTTTGTGGGGGAGCATGAGAAAGAGAAAAAAAAAACGAGCTGAAAACGCTGTACTCTTGAGCTATAGGGATCACAGTCTAAACTCTTAGATAAAAGGGATCACAATTTAAATGACACAATCTAAAATGACTATAGCCTACACAACTATCAGCCTAGTGACATGGAATACCAGACCACTATCCTAAAGTACAGGAGACAATCTTTAATATTTATTTACAACTAGGCAGTTAAAGGCATGGCTGTATCAATTTTTACTGGGCCACCTCAAAACTGCAATTAAGATCTCTCGGTTATGAGCCATGTGTGCTAACCAATAGGGTACGGTACTGTAATGCCTCACGTTTTGAAACAAAAAGAAGCCAATCTAAAGGGTACCTAAGAGAGAGAGAGAGAGAGCAGGGGAGGGGAACTGGCTGTTTGTTACTACATAAATACATTTTCCATAAAAGAATACCCTTACGCTTCTGATCACCCCTTATCTAATCTAATGCTAACCAAGGTAATTAGTCAAACTGCTTACCACACTCCAGGAAGTAAGATGCTTGAGTAGGTATGCCACCACTCTATCTCTGCCAGAACTAAGGGAAATCTCTATATATTCTCGGGTCACTCTAAACTGGCCATTTGGATATGGTCTGCTTTTTGACAGCTAGTCCTCCACTGTTGCCACACCTCCACAATTCTTCAATACCCTTTGCACACTCTCTCTTTCTAAGTACTAGTTCACATTGTAGATTACTGTCTTAAAATGGCTGTGAAGGTGGCCATATGGCAAGTTAACGGCAGGAGAACATCTCATAGTAAGACTGCATGTGCGAGGGAAGATAAGGACTCGCTAGCGGCAGGAGAACAGATCATAGTAAGACTGCATGTGCGAGGGAAGATAAGGACTCACTAGCGAGTCAAGTCAGGTCAAGGTATTAGCAAAGTCACACTCCCCTGCTCATATACCATGTTTGGGATTGGGGGAGACTTTTATACAGAATATCTGCATTGGTTTTTACCTTAACAGTGATGTGGAACTAAAGTTTGAATGATTTCAGAAATAATTTTGGAAATACCAATTTATATAGAAACAGAGGGAAAGGAAGACAGAGACAGAAGGTGGAACAGAGTTGGAGATAGAAGGCAATCTCATGATCTATGGAGAGATGGCAAAAGTGGGGAGATTCCAGTAAAGCCCAGTACCACACCTAAACAGCCAGTTTAGATTGAGTCGAGTATCATTAAATCTCTAGGTATTGTACAACTAAGGACTTCAAGACATTCAAACTGACAACATACATGATTATGATGACATGAGCATTTTTTTCTAATGGCATGAAAGTAAGCAGAAGTACTTAAAAATTACTCTGACCTTCCTCTTATAATTTACTGTAATATTCACAAAGATTCTAATATGCCCACTTTTCATTTCCTCCATCCCACATGCTTTAGCAAATCCCTATAAAACTTTGTTAATCAAACATATTATTCCTTGGTATTATCCTAACTACAATACACTCTTAGTCATAGGGGGATAAACACCCTAAACCCTGTCAAAAACGTCAATCAACCACCACATAACAATCTTCTCGCACCTGTGTCATATATTATCCAACATATAATAATTTACACCACCTAGATCTCATACACTACATACCATCCAATAAGTTTCATCTATTCCCACCATAATGTCTGCACACAGGAAGTAACAGAACAGGATTGACTCCCTGAGATACATTTACAAGAACAACACACAAGAACTTAATCAAAGAACATCACAACCCAGATGATAACAGGGTGAATTCATGGTGAGAGGCTAATAAGGAGGAATGCAAGGAAGCGATGGAAGACTGCATCAAGAATAATAGAAAGTACGGTACATGAAGAGATAAGAGACGGTAGCAAGAGTGTAAAGAACCTGAGGCAAAGACAGCAGTGGGTAAAAAAGTGACAAGACATGAAGATAGAGCCTACAAGAGACACAGAAAATGATAAAACACGGCACATCAGAGTCCCTGGAGAGAAGAGAAGAGTGAGGGACAGGGACAAGATCGGAGAGGCACCAGGACACCCATGACTTGCCTCGAGGGTGCGGATCTCCTGCTGGGTGAGCTGGGCGCTGGTGGCACACTGGGACCTCAGCCTCTCCAAGTGCTCGGCCTGGGACGCGATGAACTGGTGGTGGGTTTGGCATGTCTCCAGCGCCCGCGAGACCGAATCCTGCACGCCCACTTCGCCGCCCACGCCCACCTCCTGCCCACCACCACCACACGTCCACATGCTCTCTCTCCGCCACACTTCAAATATATCTCCACCACACTATCTCTCCAAGCGAAATGAACACGAGAGTCTGGTGTGCGTCGTGGGTGTCATGTTGAGGGAGCCGGGGGTGCGTGGCCGCCTCACAGAGCGCCACAGGCAGGGCACCGCCACCACCTCCACCGCAGGGCCGCCGCCATCACCTCCACCTCCACTCTGCTCCTCCACTGCCCTCGCCCCCCTCCCCTCCTTCCCTTCCATTCCCGCTCTTCCCTCCTTCATCATCGTGTACTCTCTGCTAGCATATCATTCGCTTTCCTACAAAAAATCCATTATCTTGCAATCAACTGAGAGTAGTCAATCCACGGACAAATAGGGTTTTTGTGAGGATATGGTCCCCCTTCATCTTCTGTCCCTCTCCTCGCTGGCTTCCCGACCCTCTTCCTCGTTTTATTACTTCGCTTTTATTGTATATTTTGTTTTTTCCGATAATTTACGTTCATGCAGTAATTTGATTGTGGTAAATATAGAGACAAGAAGCTGTTTTTGTATGTCTATTAGGATGCATTTATTGACAGAAAACGTAACATTTAGATCATAGACACAAATATTTTCATTGTTAGTTCAATGTGTCTTTTTGTTGTGTGGATGTTTTTTATCACAGTAGCTCAGAAAAATCCATGATGTCTTTTTCATCATGCATATATTGTTTCTATAAATTGCACATGGTTTCCAATTATTTCTGGGAATTATTATTTCATCTCAGAAATCCACCTATACTGATAAATTATCGGAAGAATACACACAACAAAATCTCTTTTCTTTTGTCTATCGGTAGTATGCTATGAAATTTAATCAGGTAGCTACGGTACCTCGATATAAAGGTAATCAATCTGAAATTTCAAATGTTAAATAGGTTTACTTCTCATTCTGCACTTCTCACGAATAAACTAATATTTTTTGGAAAAAGTAAGGTAAAATAAAAAAGAATTCCAATAAATAGCACGCTCCACATCTACCCCTCTACAGTCTGTAGTCTGCCCCTCTGTACCGTTGAAGACAAGGGACGAGCGGTGTTATGACGAGTGAGCCTGAGGTGGCCTGCCGCCGCCTGCCTGTCACCAAACGCATAAACACTGGTACCTCCTCAACACACACCGCCAGCACACAACGCAAGGAAATACTTTGTAAGATGAGGACAGTAGAGTTGAAAACACCACCTGTGTATTATTCTGAATAATATTCCGTCTCCTGGTCTTATTGCGAGTGTTTCCTTTCATTCTTTGGCAAATAATTTTAGATACACATAAAACGTAAATTTAAGTTGGGAGAGAATACCCCCGTCCCCAGCCAACTTCCCCATCTGGGTTAGGTAAGATGAGAGATAATGTTAGGTTAGGGACACTGTCCCAATATAGACGTCCCTCCAGCTCTCGTTTCCCGGCTCCCCCTTCGCAGCTCTTTCATGCAGTTGATTTGACGTCACATATATGAAGTCACACCTTTGGTCAACAACTCACATGCACACACGCTCCTCCTATTCCCTTATTCGTTATCATATTTTCGCTTCCCTTATTCGTTATCATTCTCATTCTCGTTTCCTTTTATTTCCTTATTCGTTATCATTCTCATTCCCGTTTCTTTTTATTCCCTTATTCATTATCCTCTTCCCATATTCATTATCGAGTTTCTGTCCGTTGTTTTATTACCATTTCCTCCTGTTTCCATATTCATTACCATATTCTCATTCCCTTTTCCTCCTATTCCCTTATTCATTATCATTCTCATCATCATTTCTTCTGATTCCCTTTTTCGTTATCCTCTTCTCCTATTTGTTATCCATTTTTCTTTCCATCTGCTGTTTTATTATCATTTCCTCCTATTCCCATATTCATTATATTTTCATTCCCATTTCTTCCTATTCCTCTATTTATTATCCATTTTTCTTTCTATATTGTTTTATCCCCATTTCTTCCATTTATTATCCATTTTCTTTCTATGTCATGTTTTATTTCCATTTCCTCCATTTATTATTCATTTTTCTTTTTATCTTCTGTTTCAATCCCATTCCCTCCATATATTATTATCTCTTCTCTCTCTTTCCCTTGTTGACCAATAGCAAGGCTGCATTTATGTGATGTCAAATCAGCTACGTGAAAGAGCTATGAAGGGAGAGCCGGGAAACAAGAACAGCTGGAGGGATATTTATATTAGGACAGTGCCAGGTTAGGTAATGCTAAGCAAATTACATAACATAACATAACATAACATAAATAATAGGATAACAAAGGGCCACCAGGGCCCATCTAGGTTATCCTGTATCAGTCGCACAGTGACTTCGTCATCAGTACTTAAAGTGTCCTTAAGTGTGGGTCCAGGGAGGCGGTGGTATAGTGGATACGGTGGTGAGCGTGGGATCGGGCAGACGTCCACGCGTAGGTTCAAATCCCACCACGTACAGCCTTAAAACACTTTGCCATTTGTCGAGTGGTTTAAAGTTACCTACATATCACCATGATACCCAGGTTCTAGGTGGTTACACTAAAGATGAGCTTGGGTGGTGATATGGGCCCTAATATGGGTACCACTATAAATAAAATTGCCTGCGCCACTAATGGGCGGAAGCTAAACAGCGCTTCCCATACACTCTTCAAGTGTGCCTACAGGCGCTATAGGCCTTACCGTAAAAAAAAAAAGAAAAAAGGGGTGGGGGAGTGAATGCTTCAATTTGGCTAGGTAATGTTTTCTGTAAGTTTATTGCGACAAAAGTAATATTATCTAATCTAATCTATCTGGAAGCCTTTGCTCTCCTTCTAAGGGAGATTTTCCCCTACCTTATATTAAAATTAGACAAGTATTAGGTCTGGGAAAGGACTAAATAATTAACCATCTTTTGAGTTAACTATATTATGTATACATTAAACTTACAGATGAGTATACCATAGTGGTAGACTGAAAGACAAAGGAACACAAGCAGCAGCAAAGGCTATTATTCTAATCTTAATGAGCAGATACAAGATTTTGAGATAGAGATATCTGGAGAAAAAGATAAATTTCTGTAGTTTTGTTTTACCAAACTGAATTATCTTTCTTCTTTTCAGACTATGTTGGTTTTAATAGCAGGGACAGTATTGGTGTTGGTGGCGTTGGTGGCTCGCTTGGTTTACGTTTTATATGACATACACCAAGGTAAACCTTTAGTCCTGCCTCAACACAAGACAGTGAAGACATTGGTGGTCCTTGGATCAGGAGGCCACACAGTGGAGATGCTCAAGATGGTAGCTGCCCTTGACCCAGTGAAGTACAGTCCCAGAATGTATGTGGTAGCAGATACTGATGAGATTAGCCACAAAAAGCTACTAGAAGTTGAGAAGGACTTCAAGGTTTGTCTCCTTTGTATTGTATTAGTACATATTTATTTTTTATGCTTTACAGTATATTTCTGTCATATTCTCAAATATTCACTTTACATTTTTGTTATTCAGTTCTAAATTTGAATTATTGAAATGGAAACCTATCTCTTCCATAAGAATATGTCTAAGTCTGAAATGATATTAGCTAGTAAATTATGATTACCATTATTAAGGGCTTCATTTCTGCATTGGCTTAGTGACTTATTCAGCTTCCTTGTTTACTGCACGTTTCTCACTACTACTAGGTATCATGTTCTAAGGTAATACACTATCATCCCTTACTAAATGTGAATTTACTCAACATAAATTCACACCTAACTGTAAAAACTGGGAAAGTATTAAGAAATAAATGCTCAGTACTGCATTAATTCACCATTGTGCAATTTGCCTCTGCTGGATCCCGACATGTTATATTTTTCTTTACCTGCAGTGATTTTGCCTGAACATAATTCTAACATATTGTAATTGATATTAGTATCAGAGGGATAGTGTTGACCTCCAGACTTCTTGACCACTTGTCATTCAACACTTTACTGATCCATTGCCCATTGAGTCTAATGGGTAACTCTCTCTCTCTCTCTCTCTCTCTCTCTCTCTCTCTCTCTCTCTCTCTCTCTCTCTCTCTCTCTCTCTCTCTCTCTCTCTCTCTCTCTCTCTCTCTCTCTCTCTCTCTCTCTCTCTCTCTCTCTCTCTCTCTTGGATCTTATCAAATGAGTAGCTCTTCATTTAAACACTCCTCTTACAGTAAGTTTTACACTATCCCTAGTCTTGTGTACACAGACTACGTATAAAAGGAATTGAAGTTTATTACTATTGTCATCATTTTGGTCCAGGTAGCTTTTTTTTGTAACAGCTGGTGGACTTCCCTTCACAGGATGAGGGCCACTATATGGTAGAGGTGGTTCCTCGGACTCGAGAAGTAGGGCAATCATGGATCACTTCTGCCTTCACTACTTTGCATGCCCTCATATCCAGCCTCTTGGTTTTGGTCCGCCACCGCCCACTCCTCATCCTATCAAATGGTCCAGGAACTTGTGTGCCTCTGTGTGGTGGAGCAGTGATGCTGCGTGTGCTTGGGGTGTGTCCAAGTCGGATAGTGTTTGTGGAAAGCCTGTGCCGAGTGCATTCCCTCTCCCTCTCTGGTTGGCTTCTTTATCCATTAAGTGACCATTTTCTTGTTCAGTGGCCCCAGTTAACTGAAAGCCATCCAAGAGCTCGCTGCTTGGGTCGCCTGGTGTGACTACTGTATACCAGTCCAATAACTACACTTATTCATTCATCCCATCCATCATCCAAACCTGACATACGCTCATAACTGTATCATATCACAAATGTTTTACATCAAGAAAATGTATTTTATGTACTCTTTTGTGAAGCATTAAAGAAAATCTTATTGATTACTATACATGATATTATGATCCTTTGTTCCTTTGGACAGGTTTGATTAGTGGGCTGTCTGGTTTATTTTATCCCATTCTGTGTCGTAAACAGCTTGGTGTGCTTACTTTTTTATCTTCTTCACTATCACACTAACATACTAAAGCTAGTAATTATAATGACAAATGATTCAAACCTCTTATATTTTCCTTTATCCTTTGCCTTCTATATATTATTTTCTCAAAGCATTTATTTGATTTTTTTTAATAATGCCCTTTTTGAAATAATAAGATTATCTTTCACTTTGTTTTATATTCTACTGTAGCTGGTTCTTCCTCTTTTGCATGTAATTCTTTCAATAGAATGTTCTCTCTCTCTCTCTCTCTCTCTCTCTCTCTCTCTCTCTCTCTCTCTCTCTCTCTCTCTCTCTCTCTCTCTCTCTCTCTCTCTCTCATGTGTTTGTCATATTAAGCATTTACTTTAAGAAAATTTTCTAGGTTAGGAAATGCATACTACAAATTACTGAAATAAAAAAGGAATAATACCTCTCAGCTGCAGAAACCTGTGATATATACTGTACTGCGGCGTCCACAATATGATTATATATAATATTAACTAGAAAGTCTTTTATTTACTGAGGGCACTATAATTAAACTGAAGCACAGTTCCCAGAATCAAACTGAGCCTGGCAAATACAAGGAATCCTAGACTAACTGCTTCAAACATGTTAATGACTTAGCTGGGCACAATAACCAATAAATCAATTACAATTATTGCTGATAATCAGTAATGGATAACCAGCGGTGAATTTACTTCCTGATAATGAAATAATAAATTGATGAATCCAAAATTTCAATACTGTTGATAGCAATGATAACATTTCAAATAAAAATAATTGCTAAATTCTAATCTTGATTTTTATATCTTAGAAAACTTGGGAAAATCCTAGAAAAATTTCAAATTCAATGTTTATCCTGTCTCTTAACTAATGAAAAGTCAAAGTGCACCTCGTCCAAGAATGATTAACTAATTCTATTTATGTTTGTTTCCCTGGGAAGAGAAACCTATAGTGCAAAAAAACTATGGTACTGAAAAAATAATGTGTGATAAAAAAGTTATCTATCTATCTATCTATCTAATATATATATGTATGTATGTATATATATATATATATATATATATATATATATATATATATATATATATATATATATATATATATATATATATATATATATTATCTGTGTCTTAAATTACCAACGCTCCGCCCTGCGTCATTATCTTTACATAGTAAAGTATTGTGATACGAAAAACTGGAACTAGATTTTCATCCTTTTCATTACAAGTTTTCTTTCAACTTTTGATTCTCTGACATATACTGAAAAAAAACTTTATAGCCATACTCTTCTCCCTCGGGCATTATAAAATTTTTGGCATAATTTTCAATAAGTATATATGTTTTTGCTTTATATATATATATATATATATATATATATATATATATATATATATATATATATATATATATAGAGAGAGAGAGAGAGAGAGAGAGAGAGAGAGAGAGAGAGAGAGCAAAAAAATATATATACTTATTGAAAATTATGCCAAAAATTTTATAATGCCCGAGGGAGAAGAGTATGGCTACAAAGGTTTTTTTTTTTCAGTATATGTCAAAGAATCAAAAGTTGAAAGAAAACTTGTAATGAAAAGAATGAAAATCTAGTTCCAGTTTTTCGTATCTCAATACTATGTAAAGATAATGACGCAGGGCGGAGCGTTGGTAATTTAAGACACAGATAATATGTGATGACTGCAGAGGAATGGGTATATGTAGCATGTGGTCGTTTATCTGATCCAACTATCTCAGAAATAAGGCATATTATGCCCGGTCTTCAGAAAGAGAGAGGTGTTACGACTCATTCGTGCTTTCTCCATAAACCGTAATGGTATAGACCCTCAAATGCGGACCCTCAGTCATGTTTTACGTTGTGGTAAAGTAGCTGTCTAAGTAACCACTGATAAATAAAGGTACGCTAAAAAAGAATATATATATATATATATATATATATATATATATATATATATATATATATATATATATATATATATATATATATATATATATTGTACGTGTATTATCATTGTTACTTCAACTATTATGCATTATGGTAACCATATTGTCCTTTATTAGTACTGAATCAAACTTTGTTCTTTGTATTACTTGCATATGCATTATATGTTGTAGTTTAATATAACTCTTCTTGCTTATGTCAAAATAATTATCACTGCAAGCTAACCACATTAAAGCGAGTAAACGAATTGGTCGCTTGTCACCGAGTCTACATTCATGACGGCAACTACGCCCCGTGTCTTCCTCAGTAATGGTCACTTTTGCTGCCCAAACCCATTTATTTTACTGAACTGAGTTGCTTCTTTTGCAAATGAATATGAATAATGGTTAATAAATAACAATGAATATTGACAGTCTAATGTTAGCTACCAAGTAGCAGCTGTCAATAACGACGCAGCGGAAACGAGTCGATCTCACCCATTTCAGTAGTGTACCGATAATGATATCGGGACGTGGGTACTGTACATCCTTATCTATGGTACGATGAGAATGCTAGTCAAGTACAACATTAATGTTAGTGTGTACCGATATCGTGACCCATGATAACCATAGAGAATCAACAAGACCATTAGAGGTCAGGCTTGTCCTGTCCAGCTCCTGTGCACCGCATAGCAACGCGGGTCACATGTTCCCCGGAAGTCTAATGGCCAGGATGCCTCTCTCAAATTGCGCAGTGGTGGTGAGCAAGTGGTAGTGCCAGAGGTAGGGTCTGGGTTCTCTGTTCACGGTGAGGCCAGTGTTCGCCAAGCACCACAGAGAGGAGTGGCTACCCGCGGCGCCAGCTTCACACATGAGCAGGTAACTTCTCGCGCCACTACCTCGCAGACCCTCATTTAAAACCTGTCATTGTACAAGCTTTCTTGTTCTCCTTTATTGTGAAAGAAATAATATTGTTTGCAACCTATTCTGTGGCGTCACAGCATATGATTGCTATAGATGCCAATGAAAGGTTGAAAAATAGTGTGCCAGTCCCCCGTGGCCTTGGTCAATGTACTACCTTGTCTCTATGCCACGAGACTAAAAGGGTGAGAGACCTTCAGACTTTCAGGGTTAGTTCTTAATCTAAGTAATGAAGTTGTTATTTTTTTATGGAGTTGACTATTTCTCTGTTTACTTCGATGGTATAATGACTACTGTTGTACGGTAGGATGGAAGTTTGATGAAGATATGGAGGAGAACCAAAACAGGGCAATCAAAGATAGACATTTAAGTAAAGGAAGGATTTTTTGAAGGTCACTTGAGTTGCAGTGACCTTTCCATAACCTATATTCGTGACCAGCTACTCGTATTGATCACATGATTCCACGAAGACTTACGTGGATAGTAGTAACAAATGAATAAGTAAGCTTGTATTGACCAAGGAAGTATTCAATAAATAATGAGAGAGAAATGGAAGCGAGTCCAAAGTATTGAAGCAAAAAGAAAGAAATTAGAGAACTGCATACATGTAAAAAAAAATAGGTTCAGAGAGAGAGAGAGAGAGAGAGAGAATAAGATGGACCCAAGAATGAAAAGTGACGGTGAAAAGGACGGAGTGGCGATAAAGTTAAAAGAATTACTTAGGTATAAGTATTAGAAGTAATTACTGAGGAGGAAGAGAGACAGAAGTCAGAGCTATTGGGAACTATACGCAGGGATAAAGATAATAATGTAGTGGTGGTGAATACTGGTCGTGGAATCCTGACCGATGCATGTGCATTACAACCTGTCTCACCTCAAAACGCGAAAATAGGCAGGTGGTCCGATGTGTGTGTGTAATTCACCTTGGTCGTCTGCTGGTCACCCAGCCAGTCTTCCCCATTACGGAGCGAGCTCAGAGCTCATAGACCGATCTTCGGGTAGGACTGAGACCACATCAACACATAACACACCAGGAAAGCGAGGCCACAACCCCTCGAGTTACATCCCGTACCTATTTACTGCTAGGTGAACAGGGGCCACACATTAAGAGGCTTGCCTATTTGCCTCGCCGCTTACCGGGACTCGAATCCGGCCCTCTCGATTGTGAGTCGAGCGTGCTACCCACTACACTACGCGGTGTGTGTGTGTGTGTGTGTGTGTGTGTGTGTGTGTGTGTGTGTAATTCACCACGGTCGTCTGCTGGTCACCCAGCCAGCCTTTCCCATTACGGAGCTAGCTCAGAGCTCATAGACCGATCTTCGGGTAGAACTAAGACCATAACACACTCCACACACCGGGACAGCTAGGCCACAACCCCTCGAGTTACATCCCATACCTACTTACTGCTAGGTGAATAGGGGCTACACATTAAGAGGTGTAACCTTTTGCCTCTACGCTCCCGGGACTCGAACTCGAGCCTTCTCGGTTGTGAGCCGAGTGTGCTAATCACTACACTACGCGATGTGTGTGTATGCGTGTTTCGTCCTATATCAGCATTAACATACTTTCTCTCCAGGTTTTCAGCAAGAGTAGACTAAGTTGAAGTAGCGCATTTATGAACAGTGTGAATATCTGATACTTATCTTCTGTGCTACCTCTCCATCTTTAAAGAGAGACTAATTCCGTTTTTGAGTGCACATGTATCAGGTCGTTCACGCGACATCGTTCTCGTTCGTTGCCCTTTTGTCAGACACGTGAACATTCTTAATACACGTGGCTGTTCAGGAAACTCACAAAGGCGTTGAAAATATGTCTACCTATATTTAGAAGCGATATTCTGGCAAGGATATTTCTCTGCCAGCCAAAACTGTTGCCCTGCGAAAACAGTTTTTTTTATCATTAGGATTTGCAAGCATCTGTCCAACACGAGCAACAAACAGAGACAAGAACGCCCTCATCCTGGCGACAGTGCATCCTCCCGTCGTCAGGAAGTTATTCATGAGGCGCTGGGATGTGGCGCTGTGTTGCTTGTCAGCCTTCCGGGATCTTGCTTTGCTTGGTCTTAGTTTGGGGAATGATAGTTGATTTTCGTGCTGAGTCCACAACAAGGCAGAGGATCATCGAGGTGGTGGTCGTCCTCCTGCAAGCATGCAATACTCACGAAGGTTGTTATATCACATCTTGATGGTCACACATAAGTTTTGAAGGTCACACATAAGTTTTCACTTCTTTTTTGGGAGGCAGAATCTCTCTCTCTCTCTCTCTCTCTCTCTCTCTCTCTCTCTCTCTCTCTCTCTCTCTCTCTCTCTCTCTCTCAACACTGCATATTTCGTTGGCACAGACTATTACTAAGAATATTTTAGATGACAATGAGGCCCTCATGAGTGACATTTGGTCAAATATAGATATATTCTGTTGTTCTTCGATAGGTAAGCTTTCGAAAAGATACCTTATTTTCACCGTTCTAATGTTCAAGATCAAAATATAATTATAAGTGTCTCATAAATAGTGTTATGCTGAGCTGTATTACACTCTCCCTCATGCTTTTTGCTTTCATTCCTCTTTAAAGCGAACAATTACTTTTTGTTTTATGTTTTTAAAAGCTTATAACGTACTAGTTTTATAATTTACAAGCAATATGTATAACTTCCCAGCTTCCCCATTAGTTAGTTACTTCTTCTATCAGACATGACTACCACACTTAAGACTTTACACGTTACACTTGTTGAATAACGTACACTTGACCAAACTGCAATAATGACAGCATGGCCTCAGTGCCAGGTCCGGTCTGGGGTTTTAATCTAGTCGTACAGTCCCTTCACTGTAGCGTGCCTGCCAGAGCCTTAGCTGCTCATAGTCCAGCTTTTATTGGTGAATTATATAAGTGAATATTTTTTTTAGATATACAGAAAATATACATATTTCTATTAGGAGTCAATGTTTCCATTTAAATAAGAGTGTGATAGTGGGCACAGTATTCATGTATTCATGGAGGCAGTTGATAGGTTGAATTGTATATTTCATACATTTGTCTACTAACTTAAATTTGGATGAATACACGCACACACAAACACACACACACACACACACACACACACCCAGTAGCTCAGTGGTTAGAGCGCTGGCTTCACAAGCCAGAGGGCCGGGGTTCGATTCCCCGGCTGGGTGGAGATATTTGGGTGTGTCTCCTTTCACGTGTAGCCCCTGTTCACCTAGCAGTGAGTAGGTACGGGATGTAAATCGAGGAGTTGTGACCTTGTTGTCCCGGTGTGTGTGTGTGTGCCTGGTCTCAGGCCTATCCGAAGATCGAAAATAATGTACATACATACAACATATTGTAAAATAAGGAAATAAATAGCATCAATTTAAAGTTGCTGCACGATATGGTAGCTCCTGATCTTGCATTTTCATTTATTCGCTTACCTATTGATTATCTGCCCGAATAAAATCTCAGCAATTCCGGATCGAACTGACCTACCAAGCAAAGAAGGACTATAAATGCTGATAAAATCGGGAGAGTTTTCTCATACCTATAAAATGTCGCTACTGAGAAGCGAGAGGAATGATTATAGGACTCAAAATCCTACTGTTCGAAGAGTTCAGCTTAGAAATTAAATTAAACCGGACTGTTTCTGTGACTGTCATTACAGATAAATGTTTGTTGATTTATAAAACCTAAATATACTATTATTTGTGCATGTTGATAACACTATAAAAGATGTACTACCTATACCTTAGGCAATATCAAAATTTTGTCACAGGGTTCGTCCTTTCGTTCAGATTTAGTCAGAAAATACAAGATGTTCTCTCTACCCATTAGATTAGATTAAACATGGTTTTTTTTTTTTCTTTTTAAGTAAAGACTATATATATATATATATATATATATATATATATATATATATATATATATATATATATATATATATATATATATATATATATATATATATAAGAAATTGATGTAAAGGTAACCTAAAGACTCCCTTGGTAAGAAGTGATCAGACGCTGTTTAAGCATGAAATGATATGCATTAATGAATTTTCTCTCATGTAATTTTCTTATAATTTTGTAATTATTGTAATTATTGTGCTATTAATTCGTCAACTTTTAATGAATCATATAAACAAGGATAGACAAGTATCTGTTAAGCATCTCATCTTTGAGTACAAGTAAAGGTCGGTTGAGGTCGGTTCACACTGGCCACGTACCCAGCATCGCTAATAAAACCATGAACGACCGCTTCAAACTAGTGTGCAATCCTTGCAGTTGCTTGTGCCTCTATTAAGAAAAAGAAGGCGGCACACACTGGAGTCGTTCTTAGCTCATGAGAAAGGGGAAGAGATTTTGATATAAGCATGGTGAGGCAGCTGAATTCAGAATGTCTCCAAACCTTGAGCGGATTTATGGATTCGCTAGGACACTCAAAAATTTTAGCACAAAACTGGAGTACATCAAGACAGCAGTTTGCTGGTTGCCCGTGCCTGTTTTTGCGACCATTCGCCGAAATTTGGCCAGTCTGATCTGGGTTTTAGGCTTCGGTTAGACATTGATATTCACATATATAAAATTGATATATTTGATTATACTTGAGTTATTTTATATTGTACGTTTTATATTTATACATCCTAGTAAAATAGTTTAAAAGAAGCACACGTGTACAATATGCACACTAAAAGACATCACTACTACCCCCAGTGAATGTCTCTGTCCCCACTGAACGAAACTTTGAAAACTGTGACAACACCTCGTATAGGCGACTATACATGTATCAGAATTAATACACATATCTATGTAACTTTACGCGTATCCAAAAATGGCATCCCAGTTTTCCTCTGAAGGACAAACATGACCGGAACCACCACAAGCAAGTCAGAGAGGACCCGTATCATCACCCTGAGGCAAACAGGAGTGAAAATCAAAGAGATTGTTGCTCATATTGGTCTCCACATGGCAACTGTTCTCCGTGTCCTAGTTGCCAGTAGAGGAATGAGCCGCCTGAGTGAAGATGGTGTTACCCCACTCCAAATCGTGCATTCAAGCTGTCATTGATGCCCATGGTAACCATATCAAGAATTAGATGTTAATAAAGGAATGAATGTAGTAAATTTTCTTTTCATTATCCATCATATTTTCCATGCCTGTTGTAATTATTTGGGTTGGCGTTGGTGTGGCTCACAATTTCAACCGCCGACACTATACATGTATCAGAATTAATATACTTGTCTATGTAACTTTACGCATATCCTAAAATGGCATAGATTTAAAGTAAGGAACGGCAGCTGTTTCTCTCTCTCTCTCTCTCTCTCTCTCTCTCTCTCTCTCTCTCTCTCTCTCTCTCTCTCATGGGGAACGGCAGCTTTTTTAATTTGTTTTTCCTCCTAATGGTGGATGCATCACTTACTAAAGCATAAGCCTTCTTGTTTCCTATGAGAAGAGGACGCATAGTGCTCAGCAGACAAGCAATTGGATGAACTCACAAGAGTGCATTGCTGCATGAAGTGTCAAGGCTTAATCTTATTCTTCTCCTCGAAGTGAACTCTAACACATTTATGATTAATATTTCTTATTTCACTCTCGTTTTGAAGTGTAGATGATGCACCTGTGTAATCTAAATTATGGAAAGTAATAGTTTTGATAAAATAAAGCAGCTTGAAATGCCCTCAGGATAAAGAAGCATTGATTAAGGGTTGTGGTCAGAGATTACCAGTGTTGTGGATCAATGGTAAGCTCACAACACCTCTTGCATAAATTTTCTTGCACCGCGACATGCTTGCTCTTCTCGTCTTCAAGAAGTACGAGTATTCTGCTAGAAGTGCACAGGGCAAGGGCAGGGCCCAAGTGTTAGGCAAGTGTTTCGGTAATAATCGGTCTTAGCTCCCTCATACATGTTATTTATGGCCGGTTTAAAAGGCTCACGAGTTTAAATTACATCGTACCATAAACTAAGATTATATTGTAACGCTTACTTTATTGGAAAAGAACACACTCTCTCTCTCTCTCTCTCTCTCTCTCTCTCTCTCTCTCTCTCTCTCTCTCTCTCTCTCTCTCTCTCTCTCTCTCTCTCTCTCTTATTCTACTTGCAGTCTCACTAATTTACTACCGATGCCACATCTAACTTGTGTGGTTTACGTGTATAGTTTCCGCCCCTCCTATTTCAAAAGCTACGCCATGATATTCCCGACACTACTGAGTCTTTGAAACCCTCCCATTATTTACAAAAATGCTGCATTCCTGATTCATATTTCTTATCCTTTTGATCATACTATAATTAAATAAAACACAACACACACACACACACACACACACACACACACACACACACACACACACACACACACACACACACACACACTGTGGCAAGAGGTTCGTAAGGAATAAAGCATCGTAATATTGTAGACGTTGTCAGCGACTTTGTCAGTTATATATTTGTTTCATTATTAACTTGATAAACACTGTTAGGGTACTCTTCAATGTGTTAGGATAGATCATAGTATTAATTGTTTTCTTGGCATATGCTACATAACCATTACAGATTGTGCTCCAGCTATCACTAAGCTCCACCCAAACGAGATGGTACGTAAGCTAGAGATCTTTCCACCGCAGATACGCTGATAGATCGGAAATGTACTGCCTTTACCTTTGCAGTTATTGATCCAGTGAACATGCAAGTTTATAATGACTAGCTTTATGCCTCGAGTTCTCCTGTAGAATGTTTGGTTCTTTTTTATGCCTTCAGGATCTGTACCAAGCAGGCTATACATACTGGCAGGCAAATGAGGGTAGTAGGTTATACACACATCACCAAACAGTGAAGCTCCATGGGCGCCGCAAAAACACGTGTTGCTTAGATTATAAGGATGTAGATATCTTTATGGGCAACATAATGAAAAATTCAAATAAAACACCTGAATCCTGACTATTGTAAAGAGTTGCGAAGTTTGCTACTTAGTCTTCACCTTTACAGCTATCAGTGATTCAAGTAAGGCAGGTGCATTGTTGCACTG
>NC_059272.1:22625985-22715985 GCF_017591435.1 Portunus trituberculatus | reverse complement strand
TTATTTATCTACTTTCGTTTTTACTCTTTTTTTTTTGTGCAATTGTGTAAACTTTGCTTATATGAATCAAGAGTACTAAGTCACTGCTGCATAAAACAACTTAATATTATGACCTAATTCTTCGGGAAGTAAGTAATTCAATATAAATAACGGGAGAAAATTCCTGTTCTTTTTAGTTTTGATGGAGAAAGTTCATAGAAAAATAAATCACTCCCCAATTCAGCCGGTGGCCACCATCTAAATAGCAAAACTAAAACAATCGTACAACGTTACAAATACAGTATAGCAATGTAAGGTGGCGAAGCGGAGGAAAGAAGAAACTTGATTATGACAATGATGATGGTGTTAAGATGAAGGAGGTTGAAAATAAAGACAATACGTTAATGATAAGGTAGAAGAAGAGATCGAGGAATGAGGGAAGTAAGAGCAGTAATGGAGGTTAGGATGAAGAAGAAAAGGGAAGAGGAAAAGGAAAGAATAAAGAATAAGTACTAGAAGAAGTGTTACAGTGAAGGTACCTCCCCACCAAAAATGTAGGAAGGAGAGATCTGAATAAGACAATGAGACGTGTGACAAAAAAAGAAAATGAGGAAAATCCTTGACGTCCAAGGCTGCTCTCTCCTCCTCTTTCTCTCGGTCCTTGTCCCTCTCTGCCTCTCTCTCGGAATAGGAAGAATATGAAGCGGGAAAAAGTAGAAGTCTCAGGATTACGTCGAATATTTCCGGAAGATGTGTTGTGGAATTTAGTCGTGAGCAGTGGAACGATAGGAAGAAAGGTGCAGTGCGTTGAAGTGAAGGAAGAGACAGTGTAGAGGAGAAAAGCGGAAAAATGACAGGAAAAGTAATGTATTTGAGTCCGTTCCTAAATACCACACACACACACACACACACACACACACACACACACACACACACACACACACACACACACACACACACACACACACATACACACACACACCTAATCGTCCCTTTGGCATACTCGAGTGTCACTTGGCATGTTGAATTCTACGTCGGGATCATCTCATAAATGGCTATTCAGAGAAGTGCCGTCCTTGAGCAAGCACATGTTGAGGTGTGTGCAAGGCCTCACTCTAAATCGGATTCTATGACCCTAAAACTCCCACTAAAGATAAGAAGACTCATTGCATCACACACACACACACACACACACACACACACACACACACACACACACACACACACACACACACACACACACACACTGGCTTCACAAGCCAGAGGACCGGGGTTCGATTCCCCGGCCGGGTGGAGATATTTGGGTGTGTCTCCTTTCACGTGTAGCCCCTGTTCACCTAGCAGTGAGTAGGTACGGGATGTAAATCGAGGAGTTGTGACCTTGTTGTCCCGGTGTGTGGTGTGTGCCTGGTCTCAGGCCTATCCGAAGATCGGAAATAATGAGCTCTGAGCTCGTTCCGTAGGGTAACGTCTGGCTGTCTCGTCAGAGACTGCAGCGGATCAAACAGTGAAACACCCACCCACACACACACACACACACACACACACAGCTGTGGTTGCTACGAAGTTGTGAATGTCCGGTCAGCTGTCATGTTCATTAAAATAGTTAGATAAATTAAGGTCGTTGAGACAAAATCATCTTGTGTCATCATCTAGTTGTTCTTATTTAACTTCTGTATTATATCTAAATGCATTTACATAAGTGCGGCAAGGTCGTGATGCTATCATCCGATACTGTTTTGTTTTTACATGTGTTGATAAGATGTTACTTCTACCTCCGTTACACATTGCTTCCTTATAAATCGTTACATACAAAGGTCGGTAGCTGTCCTTCGGAAGTTGTATTCGCATTTTCGTAGACACTTATCTACTCAGTCTTATAAAATTTCATGTACTTTATATTGATTCTTTACTTTTTTGTGCTATATATTTAGTTCAGTTTGTTTCTGTTATTTCTTTTACAAAGCTATTTATCATTGTATTGCTACAATATGTTACATTTTTGTTCTCAAGATTTAACTTGGTTTGTCTTTCTGGAAAGAAAAATTTTTTATAACAGATATGCATATGCTTTCAGCATACTATTTATGTTCTTCCCGATTTTGATGTAGGTGGGAGCCAGAAATAATATCAGCTTACTGATACTGAAGTTCGAATCTAGCTATGACACTTCCGGATCGTATATTTAATGCAAGAATTACCAGTATTCTCATGCAGACATTTATCCCTTTCTCTGGTAAACTCTGCAAGTTCCTGCCTGCTTCTATATTTCCATGCAACGATTCCGATGAATTGAACTTTTTCAAGAGAGAGCTTTCAAGACACTTAACCTTTAATTTTTGGAGTGTCAACCTATTTTAAAACTAGAGGTATTTGGTGAGCACTTAGCAAATCTCTGAGTCATTGTGCTTTCAACTACACTACTAATTATATTTTTTCTTTGATATTCGTTGCTGTCAAAATAAGTTCTCAAATATTGTTGTTCACATACTCAGTTTCAGTTCCCCGTGTACAGGGACTTCCAATGCCTCGGTTCTTGTGAGTTGCAGTGTCGTTGAATATTACGATGTTCTGGTCTTAAATTCTATAAAAAAACCCTTTGATGTCACTGTTTTTCAGGACGTTCCTTGGCGTATGTTTGTAACCATTACAAAACTACTAAAATGTTTGTTTATTGTTTACAGCGGGACGTCTCGACAGGATCGTATTTAGCATATTTCGAGGTTTGATCATATTTCAGGATCTTATCCACTTATTTCTTCCCAAAACATGATAAACAACAGCAACTACAGCAGCAGCAGTACCAGCACCAGCACCACCACCACCACCACCAACAACAACAACAACAACAAAAACAACAACAACACTTTGTGCTATTATTACGTGCACCGCACCCGCCTACACCAATGCAGTGTGTGTGTATGTGTGTGTGTGTGTGTGTGTGTGTGTGTGTGTGTGTGTGTGTGTCGGCAGCTACAGCAGCAGCAGCAGCAACAGCAGATTAAGAATCGAAGCTTATAACATTCGTATAAATCTTGAGGTTTATGAATTGTTGAGGAAGCGTTTCAGTAAAGCCACCAGGCTGGCAGAGCGCTGTTCACCGCTGTCACATGCGTGGCGTATGTCATCCGCCTGAACGACTCGATATCATTTGACCTGGAAAGTCAAGGAAATGTATCTACCTATCATTATTTCTTTACTATTACTATTGATCACTTTTACTGGGCAAAATATTAAGAATAACAGACTTTTTTTGATGAATATAAATTACCTTACACATTATAATGATAGTAATAATAATAATAATAATAATAATAATAATAATAATATTATTATTATTATTATTATTATTATTATTATTATTATTATTATTATTATTATTGTTCTTTTTATGATTATCATAATTGTCATTATTATTATATTATCATCATTATTATTGTTTTTTTATCGTTATTATTGTTGTTGTTGAAGTTATTGTTATTTACTACCTCATCGCCGCATTCACTTCTCGATCACACATTTTCCTCCTGCTTGTAGAGAGAGCGTCGATGAACCTCACCTAACTCAACACTGTCGTCTCCGTATTTTGCACCAATAATTTTACTACGTACATCTCTCTCTCTCTCTCTCTCTCTCTCTCTCTCTCTCTCTCTCTCTCTCGTACACAAAAGGCCACACGCGATCCTCAAGGTCATACAAGTGTCCCCATGAACGTGAGCGCGCACGCAACACACACACACACACACACACACACACATTCAATCGAGTCTCATGAACTACTCCACTGTTTTGTTGCCTGACTTGCTTGTTTGCTAATCATGCACCACACTTATTCTGTTTTGTTTTGTTGTGTTTTTTCTAGAACGCTGTTCATTGTTAAGATCCTTCACACACAAACAGCTACACATCGTCAGGTATCATAGTTCCTCTTACAGAAGGTGACTGTGATAAGTTATTCTATTTGATCAAAAGTAAGATATTTTCGATAGTAAAGACGAAATTTTTCCATTCCTGTGTTCTGTGATCAAGTAACTTGTGCATTCAAATCATCGGCAATAATAACCCACCTACACTCTTACACTTTTGACTGAGAAGCGTCACACTGTCTTTACATCTCACAAAGCGCTGTTCTCTTACAGGTCACCGCCAATTATCACGGACGAGCATCACCACATGTATGCTTTTCTCCCAGTGATGGTCCGGGGTGTAAGTTTACAGTTAGCAAGGAAAAAAAGGCTTTCCATCCGCTTTCTCTCTCTCTCTCTCTCTCTCTCTCTCTCTCTCTCTCTGATTCATACTGTTACATTGAAAATGCGTATATAAATGGATGCCTATATAAATATTAATCAATGGTTTCTTTTGCTTTTTTCTCAAATATCACTGCTCACTATTAATATTGCAGCTGCTACTGTTGCTACTTTTACTATTACTGTTACTACTGCTGCTGCTGCTACTACTACTACTACTTATACTACTAATACTACTACTGCTACTGCTACTACTACTACTACTACTACTACTACTACTACTACTACTACTACTAGTAGTAGTAGTAGTACTACTACTACTACTAATGGTTCTCCTCCTCCTTCTCCTCCTCCTCCTCCTCCTCCTTCTCCTCCTCCTCCTCCTCCTACTACTACTACTACTACTACTACTACTACTACTACTACTACTACTACTACTACTACTACTACTACTACTACTACTACTACTACTACTACTACTACTACTACTTCAGTTCCTGCCGCTGCTACTAACACTATAGTATTCATGATAGATTTTGCATTGATCGCAAGATTGTGTTGTCTTCAGTAAGTGGGGTCTCGTTATACCGCTGTCACTGGTAAACAGTACTTTCTTTAAGACAAAGGTAATGACGGTCACAGCAATATGATACACTGACAGAAAAATAGTTGGGAAATAATAAAATTGTCCTTCGCATTTCTCAGACATTCCTTCGCCTTTTGAGCCAGATGTGTTGATGTTTATGCATGTCATTTGCGCTGCATTGTTACTGCCGGATGGGTAATGGTGGGCAGCAGGAGTACGTATTTGTTTATTCAGTGTTCCGTGCTCATTTACGAGTGTCCCAAGGCTATATGTGGTTCCTCAAGGCAATATAAAAAGAGCACCCACTGCCGCCCCAGATACAGAGCAGTTGTGAGTGCCATGGTGTGCGTGGCGGTGACAAGTCTGGTATCGCCACATCATAATTGCCAACACAGCTAGTCATGTGTAGTTCCGCTGGAAGTGTAAGCAGAGAGGCTGTTTAGTTAATTCATAAGATGCGTGTCGTTTGGCAAGAAAAAAGAAGGTATGCAGGGGTAATGAAAACTAGCGATCCATCTCTCATACACTCTTCAAGTGTGCCTACAGGCGCTATAGGCCTTACCGTAAAAAAAAATAAATAAATAAAAAGTGAGGCTGCCACTGAATCTTAAATAAATAGGCATTTTCGATTTATGTGATAAGATTTGTTTGTGCACGCTGTTTGAGTGACACTATTGTGCTGCGTATGCCATGATTGCTGCCGTATTTGTTTAAGGCTTTTTTTTTTATTTTGGCATATAACTGAATTATTTAAGCTTTATGGGTGACCACGCCCCCACAAGTGATGTGTAAAGGTAGTCAGTCCTTCCAAATACAATGCTGATTCACCCTTCCAATGACTCTACCATTCCCTTCATGAAAACCTTTTTTCTATAGGATGGACGAAGGTTTGACCAATAGAGACACATTTTCATTAATCAATATGTTTGTTACCTCGATGACAAACCTTCACCTGCCTGACACATTCTCATCACAGAATGATACCCCGCTGGACACTGGAGGTACCCCAACCACTCAAACGATGCCCTTGAAGGCTGCACGTTCCTGCTCGTGCTGCTGGCCCAGAGTTGGCGCTTTCTACAGACAGGTTAGTGTCGCTTTCGGATGCTGTCAAAGATGAAGAGTGTTATGAAATCTCATTAGTTCTTACTGTGATACTATTTCAGGGCATCATGTCCATCGTGACTTGTCTGGCAGCGCTTGCAATCGGCATGATACACGCCTACCCTGCCGTGGCCCTGGCGCGCTGGGAGGAAGCGGATATCAAGTTCTCAACTGTCCAGACCACGTGGTTCGGTGAGTTTTCCCCTTGTTGTTTGGATACCTGGGCCGCCCACATTAAAGTCTCATTTGGTTTGGAACTTATTAGTATTTCTTAAGAAAAAAAAAAGGATAGATTTTATCTAGAGTTCAATCAGTCTTTCAACAACAAGGGATGCAATTAATATTTTCAGTAAATTTATTACGTAGAATTGTATCATATCAGAAAAAATGCATTTGATACCATCTACGCAATGAAGTGTAGTCCTGGTGGGTGTCAACATACCACTCATTACTCTTAAGAGGACATGAATGAGGAAGTGTGAGTCCCTGTAGTTTCGAGATACCTTCGCACATGAATGGTCGGATAGTCCAGGATTATTATGTTTAAAGAGATCGTCACACGGTTGGCAAGCATGACAGAGGTCTTTATAGCAAGAGCCAATCATGAATGCGTTGCTATGTAGGTATTTTGGCACCTTGCTGGTGGCGTTTCCTTGTATCTTATTCTTGTTTATTTTATTAATTTGACTTTCTTTCACGCGATTGGTCAGCAAAGTACGCCATGGGATTCACGTGCATATACGAATTGCTGTTTGAACTGAAAAAAAAAAAAAAAAAGCGATAGCCATGACAGAGCAAAGTGCACGACCATTTTTTGTGATTCGAGCCTTTCTCATGTTGAATCTCAAGAAGGGTGATCAGATCTTCAGACAAGATATAGATATGCTGTTATGTTAGATTGGTACATTTCATGTCAACTCTGTCTTCGCTCTTATTTTTCATCTAAGATCGGTACTGGCCAAGGCCAACAAAATGGAAGAAAAAAAACCAAGTCAGTTGCCATAAGAAAAGCCAAATGAACTATCCAAATTTGAAAAGAAAAGTCTTGAACCCTACCTCTTGAAAGAGTTCAAGTCATAGGTACATGTGACTTTCTTCTCAGCTGATTTGGTTACACTGACCGTTCAAAACATTCAAGGCGTTCAAAACTCACAATATTGGCATATTTTAGCTCTCCTCAGCCGTCACATGTCATATCTAGATGTTCTAAGTAATGTCTGCCCGAGACATGTCTTGGCACAATACATCCCAAAAGAAAAGAAAATTCCCACGTATGCACCAGCTGCAGTTAAAGTTCCCTTTTTTATTGATTTTTTCTTTTTTTTTTTTTAGAGAAGTAGGGAGTGGTAGACAATTGTGTTGTAGCTTTATTTGATTAACGACAACAATCATTTGCCCCTATTATCTATTATCAGGTAATTCCCATCTCAGCAGGGGGAAATTGTTTGCCGTGACCGAAAATAACAAAGAGGAAAGAAAGATACACGGTTCACATCAGCTTCTGGACTGCTTTGTTTGATTGAAATATTATAACACTGAATGTAGGAGAGAGAGAGAGAGAGAGAGAGAGAGAGAGAGAGAGAGAGAGAGAGAGAGAGAGAGAGAGACGTTGAAGCGTACCTATTGTTATAAAACGCACTCCATCAATACATACCTACCAAATTATATGCTTTCACCAACACGCAAGTCTCACCTACCCGTCCATTCTGCCGCTAGTACAAACCTCCTCACGGAACGAAGGGTATGACAGCTTATATGGAAAATCTATATTGTGAATCATAGAGGATATCTGGAATGTGACCGTGGATAAAGAGCTCACGCATAAACTTAGAGGCATAGATAGGTTGTGGAGTGGTGTGTTGGGGGGAGAGGCGGTGGGAGCGCATTATGAGAGAAGTATAGTATGTAGTGTGGGCGAGGTGGGAGGATAAGAAAGAAGGGAGTTGGCAACGCGTGGTGTAGTGAGCATGTGAGCGTGGGACCTATACTAGATTTGGCCGGTACATCTCTCTCTCTCTCTCTCTCTCTCTCTCTCTCTCTCTGTCTGTCTGTGTGTGTGTGTGTGTGTGTGTGTGTGTGTGTGTGCACATGTCCAAGAAAGCAACTAATAAAATGTTTTACGCAGCACTGAATCGTAGTAGAGCACTGCATAGTCTTTTAGTTAAGAAATAAGCGCACAAACAGCAAATGTAAGTCATTGCCAGAGAGAGAGAGAGAATTAACACAAGCATTCTATTTCTACGCATTCTGTGATACACTCTCATTCCATCCGGTTTCTTTGCTCACTTCATCACGCAGTTTCCACATTATAATTATTTACTACGATCAGGGTGACAGGAAACAAAATGAACACTGTGATAAGAAAGTGATGTCATTTCTTGCGATATGGTGGTGCTGATTTCTTGTCTGAGAATATTCAAAGTAGGAGCATTTATAAATAGCTTGTCATTTCACGCGCTGCTGTGGCAAGATGTCTGACTGAAAGCAAATGTTAATGTTTATCGAGATAGCTCCATGTCTCGCTTATACCGCGTTCTCTTACCATATCTTTATATTTGGAGGATAACATTGATTATTTCAGCATCAATCAAGTGAATGTCGCAAATTATCAATGTATATTTCTAAGGTATAATAAACATTTCGATGCGGTTTGTTCACTTAAGCTCGTCCTAATTAGTATCTCATTTCACTTTGTCGAATCAATAAAAAAAAATGTGAGTTGTAAATATTGCTGAGTTTTAACCAAAGAAGGCTCGAAGTAATTAGCTGGTGAGACGGTAGCACATATGGCATGAGTAAGCGAGAGGGAACCTAATTGCTCGGGAAGGCTTTGCTTGTTTATCTTGATCTTTTATCCCTCGAAAATTCAGCACTGACAAAAAATTTGCCTCAAAACATGTGACGCTGTCCTTGATGGGACGTAAATCAGCTGCTAAAATCGTTAAGCGTGCACTACATCGACCAAATCTGAAAAAAAATGTATAGCCGTGCCAGAAATTTAGCGTTGCCCTGCACCTTGGCTGACACTGACTACTAGGTAAAGCCTTGGAACACTCTATCTTGGATGGTTGTGACTTATTCTAGAACGGACCTTGAAACGTGGAAGCTACGTAGTTGCTAGGCTACCGAAATCTGTCACTTTGTAGCAGATTTCTGTTCATGCGTCTTGCAGTTAACCTTTGGAGTAATACAACTGGCAGAAAATATCAGAGCTGCGCAGCTGCTCCTATTATATTGGTGGTGTTGACCATGTTGCTTTACGCTATTGCCTCATTCGCCCCACCCACCGCCCCTCTCTCTCTCTCTCTCTCTCTCTCTCTCTCTCAACTCAGAAATATTGTTATGCGAATAAGACTTAGGCATGAGATCCCAAAAATGCTATGCCACATAAAAGATAATGTTGACATAATAACATACATAGGAGAGAGAGAGAGAGAGAGAGAGAGAGAGAGAAAGAGAGAGAGATGTGCGCCACAGTTGTGCTTCATCGGTTGGCATCTCAGTAGAAAGGGAAGGAGAGGTGGGGTGTATTCACGCAACACATGTGTACTAAGGCTACGAAACTCGCAGTATATTCTGTAAATAGCTCCTTCATTTTATGTGGTATAGATTTTATCACTCCTATTAGTAGGAATTAATATGTAATATGAATATGAAATTAATCTATTCATATATTATATTTTATATATATATATATATATATATATATATATATATATATATATATATATATATATATATATATATATATAGTACAGGAGAGAGAAGACCCACAAAATGACGGTTATCTTCATTATATCCACTTCACAACGTACTGTCATACTACTCAACTATGGCCGGTTGACCCTCAAATCTGCAAGGAAACTACAAAGACTTCACCTCCAACAGGCCAAGTCTCTCTGTGACTTGGAGTTTTTGTTAAGATTGCCTTTTTGTACCTGAAGATGGGATATGTACTTTCCCGAAACGTTGTTAAGTGGATATAATGAAGATAACCGTCCTTTTGTGGGTCTTCTCTCTCCTGTACCGTGTACGCTATAGACGCCCTGTTTTTCAAGTCATATATATATATATATATATATATATATATATATATATATATATATATATATATATATATATATATATATATATATATATATATATATATATATATATATATGTATATATATGAATAGATTAATTTCATATTCATATTACATATTAACTCCTACTAATAGGAGTGATAAAATTTATACCACATAAAATGACGGAGCTATTTATAGAATATACTGCGATATATATATATATATATATATATATATATATATATATATATATATATATATATATATATATATATATATATATATATATATATATGTTTATATGTTTCACTTGAGCTTCTTTTCCTCTTCTGCTATTCTGAATTCTTGGACCATCATATTTGATATATGATCCCTCTTTCCAAAGTGTCTTCTCAATACCTCTCATACTTTATGTTTCTCTCTATTTCAATGCATTTCAAAAGAAACTCCCCTTGCTTGTTCATCTCTATTGTGTGTTTATTTACTCTCTGAAGTTCAGGTGTCTGGCTGTGTATGTGTGTGTGTTTTTTTTTTTGTGTGTGTGTGTGAGTAGTTTATTTCTGAAGCAAGACTAAATTGGATATATTTGTCATGAATATCAATAAATCGTGATGGTACATGGATAGTTGATGTTGAAACCACTGACAGTGAAAGGAATTATGTATACTTTCCAAATTTATGTTTCATAAAGACCACTTAAGAGTGCAAAAGATGACTCTCCTGGCCCATGGGTAACTTTTAGCTTTTTTTTTTTTTTCGGGACGTGCCTATTTGTCTCTTGTAGTTGTCGGATTTCCCCCCCCCTCCTCCCCCCACCGGTTTTGGACAATGAACGGATGTTAACTTTGACGCTGGATTTTCATGATTATTATTGATATTTTCTTTAAAGAAATTTCATCTTTACAAGGCAGCAGCGGTGAAAATTCCTTAAACAATTCCTTGGTGTCTGGATGAGGTGTGTATGCAGCACCGGGCAACCCAGCACACAATAACTATGTACAAATGAGATAAGCACCAATGCAAATTTATGCATTGACAATGCAATGTAGGTGAGAGTGGAGTCAAGATCTAGACATGTTGGGTGGGGTGATGCTGTGAGTTGTGGTGATGGCTATCGCTGTGGATATTGTACTAACATAGGAAGAGCGTGTGTAGTAATTTAGCGCCTCGATGTGTGTATAATACTGAAGGAGTGTGTTGCGTGTTGCAGCGTCCACGCCGATGGTAGTGTCGGTGGTGATGAGCGTGGTGGCCGGGCTGATAGTGGAGCGCCTCGGGGTTCGCCTGTGTCTAGCCATCGGCACGCCCGCCATTTGCATCACCTGGGTCATGATCGCTCTGTCCACTGACTTCAGGATGCTCCTCATCGCTCGAGTCTTTCAGGGCTTCGTAGGTGAGCGTACATTGCTCCCTCCTCGCCTCTTAGAGCCAGTGTTTTTAACGGCATTGCAAATAAGCATAAAAATATAACAAATTTGAGTAAAATAAGGTAAAAAGATCAAATTTTCAGTTATGTCATTAGTTCTGCTATAAGAGAAGGTATGAACGTTTCAGTCGTATATCTGTGTTAGAATCTTGATGTTTTTGAAATGGCATAAACATGGAAGAAGTCAGAGCAAGTGATATCAGTGGTGTGGTGTGGTGTGGTGTGCAGTGCCTCACAGTGCCTCCCTGTTACAGCCTCGGTGTACATGGTGGTGATCACGGTGTACCCTGTAGAGGTGAGTCAAGTGCGATGGCGAGGCATCATGATGGGCGTTGCGGAGGCTATGGTGATGCTGGGCGCCTTCGTGACCTACTTGGGAGGTCTTATACTTCTCCCCAGCCCTCTTGCCTTCTCTTTCGTCGCCATCCTCGTCCCCCAGCTCATGTTATTCTTCTTCCTGCGTGAGTCCCCGCTGTGGCTGGCGAGGCGTGATCGTGAGGACGACATTGTGGACTCACTCATGTGCCTTCGAGGTCGCGGAGTCGACATTAATCCAGAGCTTGAACACATCAAGTCCACCGTGTACACAGAGAGGATACACAAACCCACAGCTGCAGAACAGCTGCTTCTACTCAGGAAACCTCTGTACTTGAAACCACTCACTCTTTGCATCCTGATCTTACTCTTCAAAGAGCTCACAGGACAATACGCGGCCCTCACTTACACCGTCAAGATGTTCCGGATGGCGGGTTCCAGTCTCGATCCTTATTGGTGTGCAGTGGTAATGGGCGCGGCGCGTTTCTTGCCCTGCTTCCTTTCCTGGATGTTGATAGAAAGACTTCCACGCCGGCTCCTGTTGTCCACTTGCATGACAGTGGCAGGCGTATCCCTTGCCGTTCTTGGGATCTTCCTGTGGGTGTGGTCAGGTTCAAGCAATGGTCTCGGGCCACACATGGGATGGGTGCCAATCGTATGCCTTTCAATATTCACTCTGGCTTATGGAATCGGCGTCGGCCCCATCTCGTGGACAATGGTGGCAGAGCTGCTCCCCTCCCAAGTGCGGAACGTTGGCGCGGGCATCATCAACTCTTGCTTCAGCCTCTTCCTGTTCTTGGTGGGACTCACCTTTCCCTTCAGCGTGGAGGCGGTGGGAATGGGCGGAGTATTCATCGCATACGCATTGTGCTCGCTGTGTGGAGTAATCTTCGTGCTCACTTGTCTGCCGGAGACCAGAGGCAGATCATTCACTGAAATACAAACTAACTTTGACTCCTCAAAAGAGCCTTCTAATGTTATATAGTTATATAAGTTTCCCTTCCCCCTCTCAATCAATGTTAAGGAAACAAATTTTGAATAAACATGACAAAGTTACTTGAATAATATGTGTATTATGTATGAATCTTCTTTTTTTGTGATTTATCTGTATTTGTCTTGTGGTGAATCTGGCTTACAAACATTTGTGCGCCACTCGCTATGTTCAACAGGTTGATGAATCAAGAAATCAGAACAATCTTCATGTTCAGATACACCAAGTGAATGCTGGCTGATGTTGTTGGGTTATGGTCAGCAGCAAATCTCGTGTTGGATATGAGTCTGGAACTCATTGATACTAAGAATGTGTCGTCTGTCTTATTTCTTTTTTGTTTATCTATCTATCTTTTTTTTTTATTTACGATAATATCTCTACTATAAAACAATATCCATAAAAAAAAGCACGAGGTATTAAACATTCCGATTCGATCAAGAGTTATCAACAAAATGCTATAATACAAAAGACAAGAGAAAGAGAGAGGCAATACGGGACCAATATGGAGATGAGTTCCTATGACATGACCTTCTTTCCCTGAACTCCTTACGTATATATGCTTTCCGTGGCAATCCCTAACTGAGTATTGCGGCGTGTGGCGGGTGTTTTTGCCATGTCTTGGTCGGGAAGAAGGGATGATAGTCACTGAATGACTGTGACTTAGTAGCTAAAGTCCACTTGTTCTTTGAGTCTTTGGTTTCACTCACCTCTGTTCATTGGTGTTGTGTAGTCCAGTGACCGAAGTTACCATGGGGCAGGATCCATACGTAAGTGGCTTGTACTATTTCGTAATAAAACCAATGAGTGTGAAGGTGGTGGGAGGGCACTGTGTACAGGATATTTATCAGTTGATTAATTAAGCTCGTTCATTAGTTAATCAATACATTCATTCATTCATCTATTTGTTAATTTGATAGGAAGCATCAAAATCTGATTGACACAATGATAGCTGATAGCAGGTAAAAAAAAAAAAAAAAGTCAAGAGATTTTTATTGAAAATATTTGTTTACTTTTTTGCAGAGGCTAAAAGATAACCTCTAGTGTACTCACAAAAATATTGACACGCTAATACTTTCACAAAAGCAGCTTTCTTTCTTAGATTAAACTACATTTTTACAGTGCTCGATAAATGCTCTTTTGGAACACACACAAAATATCATAGTTCATTGTTACTTTATTTGATTATCTAGCTGGCCATTATAGATAATTCCATGTGATAAATCTTACACTATACCGAGTTGGTGATAACACATGCACTCAACGGTCACTATGTAGTATGTAATTACGAGTTTCACGATATATAATAGACACCCCATTTGTAGGTTATTAATATCCTGTCGTGATGCACCACTTAAATTGGCTGATAAACATTGAAGTCATCCAAGGACATAAAAAGATAGAAAACATTATCTCACTATGTTTATCGCTGTAGGCGCTTTCGGCTGCAAATGTTTTCGTATGTATAATGAGTTTTCATTGTAAAATAAAAGGAGTAGTACACGCCATGATACAAGTGCTGGATGTGTGTCTGATTTCTCACGGGAAGTGTTTGAGTAATGAAGTGCAAATATTACTTGATGGCAGTTACTTGGAACCTCGAGTGTGTTGCTGTGGCAGTCGACGCTAAGTAACTATCTCTCTCTCTCTCTCTCTCTCTCTCTCTCTCTCTCTCTCTCTCTCTCTCTGCAGTGTATTCAATAAATGATAAAGGAATAATGATAATAAATTAATAAGGTTACTTTGGTAAAAAAAATTAGTTCACTTAAATCATTCACTCTGTTCTGATGACTTACACAGTGGCCAAAATGGCGCCTCACTGATAGCTGCCTTTCCCTGGTGGGCAGATCGTTATCAGTTTGTTGTGTGTCAGATTGTAGTGATCGTGAAGAGGAAAGCGGCGCAACTGACGGTCATGTGAATAAATTCTCTCCTATTTTTTTTTTAGGTTTTCCTGGTTTTATGCAAGCAGTCCTGGTAGATTCAGACTGGCAAAGGCATTGTCGTAATTGTCACAAACAACTCGTAGGATGCATACCGTTATCTCTATATCTCAAATTGTTAATCCGTGGCCCTCAAAGACAAAGACAATGATGAGGAGTCAGTGGTCTGTATATAAACTTACATGTCTCCTGCCACGGAGCCTGTGTGTGTGTGTGTGTGTGTGTGTGTGTGTGTGTAATGTGTGTGTGTCGTGGAAACTCTTTCTGGTGTAATCAGTTATGGTGGGAGAAGATGTTTATTGAGTTTGATGGTGGAGTTATTTGCCAATTATTTGTATTGAGAGAGAGAGAGAGAGAGAGAGAGAGAGAGAGAGAGAGAGAGAGAGAGAGAGAGAGAGAGAGAGAGAGAGAGAGATGATCCTTCAACATGAAAAACCAGGAAAAATGATAAGAGTCGATGGTTAATAAACCTTGAGTGCGCGGTAACCCACTTCGCCAAGATAAAGCTGGCAAGATAGCGTTATCGATAGGTAGAATTTTCTCCTATCGAAAGATAACCCGACTGTCCTATCTGATAAATGTGCATGCCTATGGTATTCAGGAAGCTTTAGTGAGGCTGCAGATGTGTGGAAAGGTGCCCACGGAGTAAAAGGTCTTCAGCAAGACACAAATGGAAGCAGCGCGCTGTTTTTCGTTCCTCACAAGTACATGGAAGTGTTGTTTGTTGCCACAGAGGGACACAGTCTCACAAGGTACGAAGGAAGCCAAAATGTACTAATGCGGAGCTATACGTATTTACATCCAGTAAGGCTCACTTGCTTCAAACCGAGCCTGGCGTGTCTGGTGCTAATTTCGCTGGCAATCTAGTTTCTTTGAAATATTCAATATAAAAGTGGCAATTTGCAAAGAGAATTGTGTGGAAAAAAACGGGTCGATATGCAGGTCAAAGAATAACAAAGTGTGCAGGTGAATATCCTACGTATTTCCAGATCAGCAATTGATGGTTGATTATTGATGATTGTTCAAAAACTACGCAGTTTTCGACTAGACAAGTTATCTTGACTAATGACAGACAATTACTGTTCATTGCCTACAACTTTGATAGCTATCTGATGTTCAGGAGCCGACATCATACTCTCGAAACCATTTTGGTTTTGTCGTGTTGCGTATACATAGATATTAATTTTGTATATTTATTGAGCACATAAAAGAAAACATTCCTTTAAAACTTCCTCTGAAAGTAATACCTTATCACGAAAATATATATTGAGCTCTAAAAACAACATGCATTATTGTTCAGCTTCTTTGAAATTAGTATTCTTCACATGAAAGTGAAAGTATGGCGGTAATGAATATTAGTAACCATTCAGTCCTTGAAGAGCGTCGGCATTTGAACAGATAGGAACTATATAGATGAAGTCGTGATGTTGCCACCGGGCACGTGATTGTGATAGGCCAAAGGTTGCGATGCTCGGTACATGGCAGACTTTGCAATCTCACTTATGGACTCCTAGTTACTGCTTGTTGTCGCTACACTATGAAGGACGAAACAGCTTTGTAGAATGTTCTTGGTGTCCGACGTGGCAATGATATGAAGTACCTGGCTGGAGTACATTATGACCAATGGCAGATGTAAAATGCCTGGTATTACTGAAGTTATTGAAGTTTATTGTATATGTTGAATTGAAAATTGGAGTGATCTGATCCTTGGAAGGACAGTGCTGCTGTATTAATGGTTCAGTCTTTCTTTGTTCTTACACATCAACACATAAATATTCGAGGTCTTCATTACAGTTCTTTTTAGATGAAGTCCACTGAGATTAATATGAGTACTCATGGTTCTAGTTCCCATCAGTAGTGCAGAATCCTTTAGTAGATTACTTATTTTAACAGTAGAATTATAGAAACACCATATAATAAAACATCAACTTCCACTGAATCTTATTGAAAGTAGTCGAGGTAAGAGAATTAATTATTCCGTGTTGCAAACAGTTCACTTTATCATCAGCACGGGACGGTGAGCGGAGCCTCAAAGGTAGTATGGAAGACACTGATGGGGAAGGGAAAAGATACCATGAGATAAGAGTTTGTAAAGTGCAAACACCTTATAATTGAAACGGTATGTAAGTATTAAAATGCAGGCAACAATCTCGACAGTACAGTGGGAAAGCGACTCAGTCGAACAGCTAATTCACTCAAACACACATGTCAAATTACAGAGTTTGGTACTATGACTTGAATTTAGACATTACTTTATTGTCGTCTCCATTATTTCTGACGAATTATGTATGTTATTCGCATTATTTCCAGATTTATTAGTTTGTCTTTACACAACCAGCTGCAAGAGGCAATTGAAGAAAAGAGTGAGACCGTCGAGTGGGCGTCATGGACAACCTAGACCAACATAGGGCGCTCCTTCTGGGTCTGGTGGAGGTGATTAAACCCGTGACACCCCTGGACGGAGACGCCCGAACAAGGGTGTTTGCCATGTGCCACACTGCCTCTACAGAGGGTCGCGTAGAGGACACGAGTTGGCTGGGTCGACTGGAGCGGGGACTAATGGGTGTGGAGGTCATCATAGACCAGAAAAATCTACTCGTGACCAGCAACGAGGTCTTGGTTAGTGAAACTGGCTTTTCGTTTTTCCTGAGACTGATTTGTGGCGTGTTGATATCATACTGAAGCAAACTGTGATGTGTTGCGTCTCCTTGTTCATCTCACTTGATGCTGTAGGTCAGTCGATTCAATCTGGAGGATGGATGCGCCATCGTGGCAAGTGCGGAGAGCTGAGGGCCATCTGGTATTGGTTGGCCTCTGCCAAGTGAAGAGAGTGCGACTCGCTGTGGTGCTCGACATGATGTCAGGAGAGGATTCTCAGCAACTGCAGGATGAAGTGAGTCAAAGGTGAGTTAAGCATGTTCCTTAATTATTTATTATTCATTTATTTATTTTTATTTATTTATTTTTTTTTTACGAATTGGGGCACTTGCTAGCCTGGGATTATAGTTTCTCCCTGCGCAATTCTCACTCTCATATTTTTTATTCGCTATTTGGCTCTGATGTTAAGCTAGATCGCCTTTTGCCACATCCCGCCCTGCTCGTCTCATATTTTACGTTATGGCATTTTCTTTCATCGGTGTTGATTTATATTTTCTTCCCACTTCATATAATTATTCCCTGTAATGAATATATATTGTACTCTTTTCTTATCTGTACAATTTGCATCGACTTCATGGATATATTGATACTTATAAATGCCGTCCATAATTGACCATAGGACTTGACATGAATTTATCCTAAATGGAGGTACTAATTCAATTATTTTCTTGTACATTTATCCTCAGTTTGACTAAAGTCTGGAAGGTGCTTGCTGACGAGATTATTTTTGAGGTTGATAACTTTGCAGTGAAAGAAACCACAGTCCTGTTAAATTGTTAAACATTAATTTCTTTCGTTAGTTCTCTCGTTCTCTCTCACCTTTAGTTAATTCTCCATATTCACGTTTACTTGCGAAGAATTCTTCTTGACTTTTCTTTGTCTTTTCGTGGATTTTCATGGCGACGACAGTTGGATGACTCTGTTCTACATATCTAGGTATTTAGATGTTCACTTCACTCTCTAGCTACTGCATTCTTCCTCAGGTTGTCTCAGCTCGGATCACTTTGCTCCCGACCCTCGGCGCCTCAAAGCACAATACATTCTGGGCTGATATCCAAATTCTTACCCTTCACTGCTGCATCAGATGCTCAGCGCGGACCAGGCACTAACAGCACACAGCATGTCAACAGAACAGGTGTACATAATTCGGCCTCACTCTTGCGCCCTGACACACCGTCCGCACGTGTGGTAGTCCAGCCTGTTTCCCGTCCACCTCCCATCTCCGTCAAACCTGTCCTTCCCAGGGCACCTACTCCTGTAGTTCCACTGCGCAGGAGACCCCCATTGGTCAGAATGCCCACCACTTCTAAGCTTATGACCACCCCGCTGTGTTTGGTATCTCGTTCACCGTTCTCACTCGTATCTACTAGACCAACGTCCATTTTGAACATATCTACCCCATCTGCTGTTGCTAATGCATCTGCATCTTCTCCAGTGGTTTCTACCCCACGACCAACATCCGTAGCCAAGGTATTCACTCCGCAGCTTTCCACCCAGACAGTGTCCACTCCAATAGTGTCCGCCCTGCCTCTGTCCACTGTGACAGTGTCCACCCAGCCCGTTTCCACAGTGACAATGTCTAACCGAACAATGACCACCTCGAAGGTGTCCACCCGACCATTGCCACTCCCTAAAACATTCACCCAGTTGGCATCCATTCCATCTGTATCCAGCTCAAAGGCGGCTAAAAGACCCGTGTTCACTTCAAAATATTCCATCCGACCCCTGACGATCCCTAAGATCTTTACCCCTTTGGCGTCAATTGCGGCGGAGTCTCACACGCCGGTGTCCACGTCAGCGGTGTCCTCTGCAGTATTTTCGTCCTCACCAACAGTGGCTACAACAGCGTCCACCTCGGCGACATCCACTTCCTTAGCGGCCACGTCTAGGGTAACCATCACGTTGGTGTCCACAACAGTGGTAGCTTCTAAGCCAGTCAATGTGTGTGTATCTCTGCCATCTGTTTCCAATATTATCTCCTCATCTGTTCAAAATCGTCGGCCATCAATAGCATCCTCAGCCAGCCAAGATGAGGAATCTAATGATAATGAGAAAGCTGACCTGCATCTTGGAGCATTGAAAATGGAAGAGTCTGAGTACTTATACATACCTGACAAGGAACTTCCACAGGAGCAAGGTTCTTCCAAAAGTCTGGAGCAAGAGTTAACTAGTTTATTGGAGAATGAGCGCCAATATCTGGACACTCTTCAGAGAGTTATAGAAGCAAGGGAAACATTAACATCTGAACTGCAAGATCTCCTCAGGGGATATGACATCTTGTTCAACTTTCATGATGACATGTACCAAAACCTGTGTCAGGAGTTTCCATCCAGCTCTGGGATAGCATGGGTGTTTCTCTCCCATAAGGAGGAGCTTGACCAGTATCGGTATTGTATCATGAATGCTCCGAAGGTTGCATCCCAGTTGGAGCAACAGACAGAGGAGATTCTGAAGCAACATCCTACACTAGAGCTAGACATCAAATCTTCATGGAAGAGGATACATTTTTACTTCATGACTTTTGAGAAAATAGCAAAAATTGTCCCTGTCGATGAACAGGATTTGGTACAGAAAGTAGTGGATCTGCTTCGAGAAATATATCGGCAGGGAGACTCTGGGATTCTGATTGACGCTGTTAACGGGGCACCGTTCAGCCTGCACACACTAGGCACACTGGTCCTTCATAACCTCTTTACCATCAAAGACCCTTCTGGCATGCTAGGTAACAAAACAAAATATAATGTGTTACTCTTCGAGGAGATGATAGTGATAGTTTTACCTAAAAAAGAAAAATATCAGTATAAAGATCATTTTCCCCTCAGGCAATTAAATCTCATTGCTCAATCGGACAGTGACAAGGAAACGTTTATACTGGAGTTAGTGCAGGGAGGCAACAAGAAAAACAGGAAATACACTTTCCGGCCCCGCCAACCGGAAGCCAAAGCTGCCTGGGTAACAGAGATCAGTCGCCTTCACTTGAAGTATGAAAATGAAGTCGAGCGTCTCCGCAAACTTCGCTCTGGATATCATTGACATCTACCACAAATACAGTGTAGACTGAAAAAAAAAAAAAGTCCTGTAAAGCATCGATAAGAGTTTTGCTTATGTTATCAGTAAGGATCTGTAAAGAACTGAAATCTTCTCTGGTCACGACAAGTCACGTGTCAATGAAGACAGCATCATATCACTACGATGCGACTCGCATCCAATGATCATTCTCTTGCCTCGTGCTATTTCTCCATATTCATATTATCTTATGATCTTTTATCAGGCTTCAAGTAACTACCTTCACACCCTCTAATGTTTTTGTTCTTGTATCTTACCTTTCAGTACTTTTTACTATATTACCACTATTTTTCACTATCTGCATTTCTTGTGCTATGTAATTTACTGCGATGGACTATTCTCACTCCTCCTAGACTCTCAAGTAGTCTCTTTCTTTCTCTGTCACACTCTTTATCCCCTCTTAATCGCCTCCATCATCACAATCTGTGTCATTATTTCTACAACAATGCAGGTGAATTTCTTGTCCCCATCATTATCTACTCTTATCTGTCCTTTTTTGTTCGTTTCTTTCTCTCAAATACGCTAATTTTATAATGCACTCAGTAGTCTTTCAGTTTCATGTATGATCTTATACTGACTGTTCTTATCTCAGTGTCTGTGAATGTGTCTAAAGTTGCACAGGTTTTGAATCGAGCGTTACATTGTGTCGCAATATTTATTTTCTGTATATTCAAACTATTACTTGAAAATATCAAAACTATGTGTCCTGAATTGGGTCTGATAAATGTTTATCTTAAGATCAAATATAAGCTCAATAATATTTTTCTTAGACGATAATCATACTTTTCATTATGTATTTACATGAATTTTCTTAGTATACATTTCAAATGTTTTTCTTTTATGATTGATATGTCAGAAATTAACTTATCGTGTTCTGTCATTATTGTGTCGCGTAAAACTGAGTCCATATTACGAATTCCTTTGCAATCCCTCCCATAAGGTGTGTCTTCAAAAACCACACTGACAATCGAGTTATTATGTTTGGTTTTCTATTAGCGATGCAAAATTTTTGTTAAAATATTTGTAAGATCATGAGAACATCCTTGTAAATTTCAGTAATTGAAACTAGAGTCTATTTAAAAGAACTGAAAGATGGTTGAGAATCACAATGGTGTCTGTGTCTCATTAATCATGCAGCCTTCTTTACTGTACTAATTCCATACGATGGATAAACACACACACACACACACACACACACACACACACACACACACACACACACACACACACACACACACACACACACACACATACACACATATGTTATGCTTTATTGTCTTTTTTTCACTTCGATGTCTCACGGGAAGACACGTAAAGAGGCGATTTTTAAGTATCACATTTGATATTATGGCTGATATTAGATTTTTTTTTTATCTACAAAGGAAATGAGCGTGAGGGGCATATAAAAATTTGACCTTTTTGTACTCTCCTTTCAATGTCTGTTTTGTTTTTGGGTGTTTTTGATGCTTGATTTTACTGAAAACTATTTTTCCTTCACTGGATATGCGATTTATTGATTATCATTCAAAAAGGTAAATATGTTATTGTATTATGATAAAGATTTTCATTAGAAATCTTTTAGTTTTATTTTCGAGCTTAATCTACTAAATTTTGATGCATAATTACATTTTCTTTATCTGATAAGTCTAACGACTGCAACAGAAGCAACAACAACAGCAACAACAATCACCATTGTTTCCTACTCATATTCTTTCCAAGAAATCTCCCTTTAATCATTATTTCCTTAATCAGATGTCACTGACCGCTATCAGAAAATCTACTATTATCGTTTGAACTATTTTACTTCCTTGTGAAAATACTCCATTGCACTCTGGCAAGTTATATACAATATGTATTGTGCAATGACATCATGAAGATACTTGATCTTTTCCATTTTTCCAATCACTCCTCAGGATCCCCCAAAGAGGAAGTGCCCCTGGCGCTTTGCCTCTGCCAGTTGGTGGGACCTGAGGAGGTATTATGCTGATTTTCCCTGGAATGATTACAGTTTCCGTGTCAGAGACACGTGTGCTGAACGCATAACAGAGGTGATAGTGTCTGGCATGGAGGCATACATTCCTCCTTCTTTTCCTCAACCTAAACCTTCTAAACCTTGATTTAACACAGCCTGTTCTCGTGCTATATATGATAGAGAGGTTGCCCACAAAAGGTATTTTCCTAAATCTCATACACTTTATATATCTGCTCGGAATCATACCAAGTCTCCTCTTCAACTTGCCAAACACTCTTTCATAAATAGAAAATGTCAAAATCTTTCAAACTCAAACTCCCATCGAGACTTATGGCATCTGGCCTAAAACATCTCCAATAACTTTACTTCTTCATCTTCACCTCCTTTCAATCTGATGGCACCACTCCCATCTCTTCTGTCTCTAAAGCTGAACTCTTCTCTCAAATCTTTGCTAACAACTCCACCTTGAATGATTCCCTCTCCTCCTCCCTCTTACTATTTCATGCCTACAATTAAAGTTCTTCGTAATGATGTTTTCCATGCCCTCGCCGGCCTAAACCCTCGGAAGGCTTATGTACCTAATGGGGTCCCTCCTATTGTTCATGAAAACTGTGCTTCCGTGCTTGCACCTTGCCTGGCCAAACTCTTTCAACTATGTCTATCGACTTCTATATTTTCTTCTTGATGGCCGTTAGCCAACATTCAGCCTGTTCCTAATAAGAGTGACCGTTCTAATCCCTCAAACTACCGTCCTATAGCTTTAATTTCTTGCTCGTCTAAAGTTTTTTTATTCTATCCTCAATAAGATTTTTAAACATCTGTCATTCTCAATCTTCTATCTGATCGCCAGTATGGTTTCCGTCAAGGTCGCTTTACTGGTGATCTTCTGGTCTTCCTTACTGAGTCTTGGTCATCCTCTTTTAGAGATTTCGGTGAAACTTTTGTTGTCACGTTAGACATATCAAAAGCTTTTGATAGAGTCTGGCACAAATCTCTGATTTCCCAAATTACCCTCCTACTGTTACTATCCTTCTCTCTGCAACTTTATCACATGTCTCCTTTCTGACTGTTCTATTGCAGCCGTGGTAGACGGCCACTGTTCTTCTCCTAAATCTATTAATAGTGGTGTTCCTCAGGTTTCTCTCCTATCACCCACTCTCTTTCTACTCATTAATGATCTTCTAAACCGAACTTCTTCCCCTATCCACTCCTACGCTGATGATACCACCATACATCTTTCCACGTCCTTTCAGAGACGACCAACCCTTCAGGAAGTCAACAGATCACGCAGGGACGCCACAGAGCGCCTGACTTCTGATCTTTCTAAGATTTCTGATTGGGGCAGAGAAAACTTAGTAGTTTTCAATGCCTCAAAAAATTCAATTCCTCCGTCTATCGACTCGACACAATCTTCCAGACAACTAGCCCCTCTTCTTCAATGACACTCAACTGTCTCCCTCTTCCACACTGAATATTCTTGGTCTGTCCTTTGCTCACAATCTTAACTGGAAACTTCACATCTCATCTCTTGCTAAAACAGCTTCTATGAAGTTAGACGTTCTGAGGCGTTTCCACCAGTTTTTCTCGCCCCTGCAACTGCTAACTTTGTACAAGGGCCTTATCCGCGCTCCCCTGTATGGAGTACTCTTCGCATATTAGATAGGGTGGAATCGAAAGCTTTTTGTCTCATCAACTTTCCTCCTCTGACTGACTGTCTTCAGTTTCTTTCTCACCGTCGAAATAATCCATCTCTTTCTATCTGTTATTGTTATTTTCTTGCTAACTGCTCTACTGATCTTACTAACTGCATGCCTCCCCTCATCCTGCGGCCCCGCTGCACAAGATTTTCTTCTTGCTCTCATACCTATTCTGTCCATCCCTCTAATATAAGTTAACCAGTATTCTCAATCATTCATACCTCTCTCTAGTAAACTCTGGAACTCCCTACCTGCTTCTGTATTTCCATCTTCCTACGACTTGACTACTTTTAAGAGGGAGGTTTCAAGACATTTGTTCTTTAATTTTGGCTAATTCTCTACTACTCTCTAAAGGAACTAGCACTTCAAGTGTGTCTTTTTTTTTATATTTTGTTGCCCTTGGCTGGTTTCCCTCCTGCATGAAAAAATAAAGTATGTGAGCAACATCATATGACCGCGATGTTACAACACTGTATATTCCTTCATGCTAATTCCAAACATACCTAACACAAACAAAGTAAGAACAAATCTTGTCTAGTACTGGTTTCGTTATTATTTATGTAAGAGTAAGAAACATGAACAGGAATTGAGAAAAAAAATTAGAAGAGACTGCCTGTCAGGATTCTTTTTTGTCTGTGTCATTTAGCAGGTTTCAATCTACACAGCAATCAATTAAGATCTTGGTAAGGAGGGAGCCAGGGTTGGAGAGGGAAAAGGAAAGATGCATGTGCGTGTACCTACTTCATGGTGCATATGCATGGAGGTTTATCAAAATGCGTCACTGACTGTTTTGATGTCTCACCATTATCATGCCTCTTCCGCGTTTCACCAAGGACGAGTGCTTCGGCTTTTCTTCTCAGCTACCTTATCTGTTATTTCAGTTTAAATACCTCATATTAGCCCCTCTTTTCAGATGTGCTTGATGAAATTAGTTATGTGCTTTTCTAGACAGCAAAACAACTTGTTTTAAGGTTTACCTTACTAGACAGTGCATTCAACATAAAACACAGGTAATGATAATGGTAATGCGTCATCAGAATGGAGGGAACTGAACACAAATAACAAATGCGAGTTTAATGCTTACGAATAACTACAGCTTAAGAGAAAGACCCTCACTGGAGGATATTTATTTTCCTGTTAGAGCTCATGATTCAGGACCATGTATCAAAACAAAGCGTGAGGAGCAAGAATATATTACATACATTTAAAGGGATTACGATGAAATACTATTATGAGAAATCATTACTCTGGCTAGACTTAATAACGTTCATTACAAAAAGCATAGTCACACTAGAATAATGGATTACCCACATAGTAATGCACACTTCCATGTTACAACACACATACTTAAACTCACACATGCTCCTCATAGCACCCACACGTGTACACCACAATACCCACATGTGCACCTCATTACTCCATGCACAAGTTCGGTAGCCACCTTGAGCCACCTCACGATCCGCAGTGTTGGTCTGGCTGCCCTCCCAGTCCTGCATCAAGCCAACATAAGGGTGGAGGAGGTACTGTGCCTATTTCTGACGCTGTACCCAATGATCCTCACTACACTTTCTATAGCAGCGTTTCTTTTCTCTTCCGGGATCATCACCATCTGAACTCAGGTCCGGTCAACCTAGCAACTTTTGACAGTTAACTTTTTACTTACAGAGCGAAATTTGTGTTATTTATAGTGTTCCTATATCGCTATGTAAATTGATTAGATGCTTTATGATGTTTCATTATGATAGAATCCATTAATACGTTTGAAACTAAAGAAAACTACTTTTTTCTTCTTTCATAATGTTTATTTACTTTATATTATCATCAGTTCTGTTAATTTGGCTTTCTTCTCTTACATATTAGGTCGCATCGGTGATACTTGGAGAAAATAATATAAAATAGCTATATGAGTAGAAGTATAAATAGGGGGCCGCCGTGGTACAGTGGAACCATGCGTGCTTTGAGGTCCGAGGGGTCTCCAAGCGCACGGGTTCGAATCCTGTCCACGGTCCGAGTGTAGGTTGGGCTTCCTCACTCAGGGCAACGGTTTCTGTCGGGTGGGCTTTCAGATAGGAGGTACCCCAAAAAGTACCCCTTTAGCCCATAAATTTCCGTAAAAACCACACATGGTATAAAAAAAAAAAAAACTGCGTATATGGATGCAATCAAAACGGAATGATTCAGAATTTACAAACAAGAGTGATTTTGAAAGAAGAACTATAGGGAGAATGTAACCATGATTATTATAACTGTTATCGCTGCTACTACTGCTACTTAGTTGTCCTGTAATAACTAAAAAAAAATGTCAGACGAATGCTACGTATGTTGTGTATGTATCCGCATTCCCTTAGTGCGAGGAGAGACAAGTGACATAAAAAGGGAGAAGACAGATGGACAAATATATGTAAAGTGAACATATAATCATTACGCATCACTATTCATATCTTTACTACCAGTATTACTGTTTTTTCTACTACGAGTATTTCTTGGAAAAATATACTACTGCTTTTACTACTACTACTACTACTACTAGCACTATTACTACTACTACTACTACTACTGCTACTACTACTACCACTACTACAATTTCTACCACTACCACCACCACCACTACTACTGCTACTGCTTTTACTACTACTACTACTACTACTACTACTACTACTACTACTACTACTCTACTACTACTACAATCAGTATTTCTACTACCATTACTGCTACTACTACCACTTGTACTATTACAACAACTACTACTACTACTACTACTACTACTACTACTACTACTACTACTACTACTACTACTACTACTACTACTACGTATTGCTGCTGCTGCTGCTGCTGCTGCTGCTGTTCCTGCTGTTGCTGTCATGTGTGTCATCATTTGATCTTTACATCAGGTTGTGAATCATCATCCACAATCCAGCTGAACTAGATGATTTAAGAAAGAAAAGAAGTTGAAGCAGAAGTTATTTTTGGTCGGTATTCCTGTAAACACAGTGTTCGTGTCCTTTTAAGTGTCACCCTTAAAAGTATCATTTTCTCTGAATACATATTTTATGGGTGACTTTTGTATAATATTTGTATTATTTTCATTATTATTTTTATTATTATTATTATTGTTATTATTATTATTATTATCACTATTATCATTATTATTATTATTACTATTATTATTATTTTGATAATAATAATAATAATAATAATAATAATAATAATAATAATAATTATTATTATTATTATTATTATTATTATTATTATTATTATTATTATTATTATTATTATTATTATTATTATTATTATTATTATTATTATTATTATTATTATTATTATAATAATAATAATAATAATAATAATAATAATAATAATAATAATAATAATGATAATAATAATAATAATAATAATGATAATAATGATAATGTTGTTTCTCTTTGCTGCTGCTGCCGTAACGGCAGTGAATTATCTTCATCCACATCAGCAGACATCTAGTCAGCCATACTGATAGACAAAGGTAATACAAGTTACACAGTGCCACGGGTAACTTTTCCCTGCGTCGAGATAGTGACAGAAGCGCAGGAAGCAGATGAATGTATAGCTGGAGTTCTTTATGTGTCACAAGCAGTGAAAGGAGCTCTGGCAGCGTAGGGAAGGTGGGCCTGGGCGCGTGCCAAAGAAGGGTTCAGGGCGTTGAGTTTGTATGAGCATCAGCCGGACACGTGCTACAGATGAGGAAGAGTGAAATTATAGAGCATGGGTTTGAGGAGTCATGTTTGAGAGTAGGCGAGAGACAAAAAAGAAAGAATCGCTCTGGCTTTCAATCTCACCATAATTAACTTGTTTGATAACATTTTCCTTAACTTTAATGCCTTTAACGTGACTCACTCCGCATCGCCGGTTCTGCCACAAAGCTCCAGTATAGGATAGCTAAATCTCACCGCCGCCGCAGCTGCCGCACCGCTCAGTATGCCACAGACTTGTCAGCTATTTCAAACTAGCTTTAGAGGGAGTTATTTTAATGATAGAAAACATATATACATATATTATGAAAAAAATCTTGCTAAGAACCAATTGTCACAGGTCATCCTAACGAGAGCCTAAAATGTTTCAAGGTATGGCCCAAAGTAGGTGAGTAGAAGTGTTCGGTCCTGTGCAGACTGGGGCGCAACGTGACCCTGTCGTGCGTCACAACAGTTGCCACAGTGCCAAGTAAGGACGCAGGAAGGGACCGGGAAGGGATAGAGTTAGATGTGTAAGCCACTTCTTCAGACAGTAGTCAAGGTCGAGGTATTTTTAACGATTTGAATGGTTGCATAGCTCTTGGATGCCTGTGACCTTAGGATGATGCAAGGATAAGTAGTTGGTCGCTGGCAAGAACTGGGCACATTTATCAGTATATATTTACACAAGGTGATACAGTCATCAGGGTTTAGCAAGAGAGTAAAACTGACGATGTGTGTTGCTTTGCTACTCTATCTAATATAAAAAGCCTTGGGTGTTTTGACTCCATGGAAACAGTTGTACATAATTGTATGTTGTATGGTAATGATTTTCGAGATTCATTTGCTGGATGACAGTTATTAATCGTGTTTATATCGTAGCAGGCAAACTAATTAGAGATGGTCACACACACACACACACACACACACACACACACACACACATGCGCACAGGATTATGTGTTTAAGAGAATTAAAAGAAAACTAATAATAATGTTCGATGAATAGGCGATCATGGCGCCCTTTTGGTGATATTGGACTTAACAAGTGAGCATTACTCTGACTCTGCTATCAGTAGAGGCTGTAACTTTTTATCTTCGTATCAGTTATACTATCTTATCGACATGGTCCTCAGTGGTGGCCTTTTATGATAGCATTAGTGATCGTTGCTTTCCAGTTTTGTTAAGTGCACCGGAAACAAAGGACACTACTATCCAGTCCTTCGTCCTTCCTTTACTGGCCATTAGTGTCGCCAAAACACCTCGGTAAGAGAGTGAAGAAGCCTTGGGATAGCGGGCATGGCAGTGTCGTGGTGAGCCTGAGCGGAAACGAATAGTGGCAAGGAACGAAAAGTTTGGAACATTTCAAGACAATCTGACACGTACAACCTTATTACAGACAACACACAGTTCTGCCCCAGTTACTTCATACTTTACACGATTAATTCTGCTTCTCTTTCTATCTCTTTCTCTCTCCTCTACATATTCCTCCTCCTCGTTCATTTATTCTTTCGTTGTGGATATGGTTCAGTGTTAGCGGAGTACCGCAAGAAAGCGTAGACTGTGCCCACCTGACTGGACACTGTGACGTCAAGGTACTTGTATGTGTTGTGTCGCCTGTGTGGTGTTCCTCTCGGCGTGCTGATGGGACCGCTGCTCAGTGTCTCCATGGTTGATAGTGCCGTAAGAGACGAGAGTCAGAAATGAAGTTACAAACGCTTTATGTGAATATGTGAGCTCGCGGATTTAGAAAAGACAATTATCTCCAAGTGCTATGCAAATGTACAGGATATAATTATCATTGAAATTTCAAGGTGAGTTTTATCAGTTGTATATTGCCGTCATTCAGATGAAGTCTTTGTCCAGTGTAAATAAACCTGTAACACTCTCCAGGAAGGAGCTATTCATATTGTGTGCATGTTCAACATTATCCTATTTGAATAGTTTTGCATGGACAAAAAGAAAAAAAGAAAAAAAGAAGTTTAGAACCATGATCACTTTCAAAATAGGTGCCACAAACACTGCAGTGGTTCACAAATTGTCGCCCCGCATCGACCACTTAATACAATTGTAGCCATTACTCTGTGATCTATATGCAGTACCTGTACCTCACCTTTGTTTGTTGCGCTACGCATGCACGAAAGTGTGTGTGTGTGTGTGTGTGTGTGTGTGTGTGTGTGTGTGTGAGAGAGAGAGAGAGAGAGAGAGAGAATGTGTGTGTGTGAGAGAGAGAGAGAGAGAGAGAGAGAGAGAGAGAGAGAGAGAGAGAGAGAGAGAGAGAGAGAGAGAGAGAGAGAGAGAGAATGTGTGTGTGTGTGTGTGAGAGAGAGAGAGAGAGAGAGAGAGAGAGAGAGAGAGTGTGTGTGTGTGTGTGTGTGTGTGTGTGTGTGTGTGTGTGTGTGTGTCCATTTTCTTTAAAAGGGAGATGAATAGAAGAAAAGAAATTATAAAAATCACTTCATAAATTATTTGGAGATAGCAGTGACACTTGCGTAAGCAGAGTGACGTGTGTGTGACGTTATGCAATACGTAGTAAAGATGGCACAATATACACCACGAATAAGTGAATATAGGAAATAACTTCACGCATTACATTTAACCGGAACTGTCGCCATACATACTTTCATGAGGAAATCCCTCCTGTCACAGCAATGGTACGTCACTCCTTCCTCCTCGTAATGTTTGTGATACGTCGCTTAAGGCAGCTTTGGGTTACTCATGGCTGCTGGTGCAATCAGCTTCTCGCGAGGACCTTTGGGCTCCTTGGCACGACCCTGCCATTGTCCCGCCACCATCGGATCTTGATGCAACCAATCACGTTCGAAGACTATTAGTTTGTGACACAAGTTTAGGTAGATGCCATTGGTGTGCTGTTGCTAGCCAGCACATCACCACTTGTTGCTGGCGGGGTACCGAAGGTGCTGAAGTGATAGTCCAACTCCTGTTTCTCTGTAATGTAATTAGTTGCTTGCTTGCTTCCTCTCACAGTTCTGTCTCGCTTGTCTGGAGGCTGGCTTATTTATTTATTTATTTATATTTTTATTTTTTTGTTGTTATTGTCATTATTATTGTTATTATTATTATTATTATTATTATTATTATTATTATTATTATTATTATTATTATTATCATTATTATTATTTTCACCATCATAATCATCATCATCATTATTATTATTATTATTATTATTATTATTATTATTATTATTATTATCATAATCATTATTATCATTATTTTAATTACTATCATTATTATTGTTATTATTATTATTATCATTATTATTATTATTATTATTATTATTATTATTATTATTATTATTATTAATTTTATTACTATCATTATTATTATTATTATTATTATTATTATTATTATTATTATCATTATTATTATTATTATTGTTATTACTATTACTATTACTAAATCATCATTATTCCTGCTTTGGGAGGGGGACTCGCACAGCCTGGTCACTCGTTGCGTTGGGTTACATTACTGTCACCGTACTCGCTTTTCCTGCCTATCGTGAAAGGTTTGTTTTTGTTGTTGTTGTTCTTGTTGGTGGTGGTGATGGTGGTGGTGATGATGATAGCTTGTTTGTTTTTGTTGTTATTGTTGTGGTTTTTACAACAATAACAACGACTGCAACTGTTGTTGCTGCTGCTTCTACTACTACTACTACTACTACTACTACTACTACTACTACTACTACTACTACTACTACTACCACCACTACACCACCACCACCACCACCACCACTGCTACCACCACCACCACCACCACTACCACCACCACCACTACTACTACCACCACTACCACTACACTACTACCACCACTACCACTACCAACCTACCACCACACCATTGCTGCCTGCACCACCACTGCACCACCACTACTGCACCACCGCTGCTGTTGCTGCCACCACAACAACAACAACACAACCACCACCACCACCACTACCACTACCACTGCTGCTGCTGCTGCTGCTGCTGCACCACCACCACCACCACCACCACCACCACCACCACCACCACCACCACCTGCTGCACTGCACCACCTGCTGCACCACCACCACCACCACCACCACCACCACCACCACCACCACCACCACCACTGCTGCTGCTGCTGCTGCTGTTGCCGCTGCCGCCGCCGCCGCTGCTGCTGCTGCCGCCGCCGCCGCCGCTGCCACCACCACCACCACCACCACCACCACCACCACCACCACCACCACCACCACCGCCGCCGCCGCCGCTGCTGCTGCTGCTGCCTGCTGCCGCCGCCGCCGCTGCTGCCACTGCCACCACCACCACCACCACCACCACCACCACCACCACCACCACCACCACCACTACTACTACTACTACTACTACTACTTTTACTACTACTACTGCTACTACTGTTCCTGTTGTTGTTGTTGTTGCTGCTGTTGCTGCTGCTGCTGCTGCTGCTGCTAACACAGGAGGAAAAGGAAGAAGGGAAAGAGAAAGAGGAGTAGCAAGAGGAGGAAGAGGAGGAAGAATAGGAAGAGGAGGAGAATGAGGAGGAGGAGGAGGAGGAGGAGGAGGAGGAGGAGGAGGAGGAAGAGGAGGAGAAGGAGGAGAACGTAAAGTGCAGTAATCTTTACATCTCTGGATTTTCATGACAAGGTTCGTGAGCACTTGCATAAGAATCAACTTTGCATAATTTACCTTCTATGGAGACGGCGGAGCGTGAAGGAAGTCACACCAGGTAGCCCCTTGCTCGTAAAACTTTGTAAGGGCTTTTTTTTTATCCAGTAGATTGCCAGCTTCCTATGTAGAGAACAGAAATATCACGTAATTGTAGTGAGCCCCGCCTGAGATACCTGAGATAGAAAGGAATTAGTTATCTATAAGTGGTGTTTGGGAGTTATCAGTGACCTAGTAAAGAAAAGTAAAAACAATCCTGACCCCATTTTGAACTCTGTCACACGTCAGGGTTTATTTTTCGTGTTTATGATAACGACACTTGATACTATTATTCTTTGCGTCATTAAGAAGTATTTGCCTCTTTCTTCGCTTATAGACCTTCCTTTATCTTATCTACTCACTTTAAACCTTCAGAGTTTACTGCAGTGAGAGACTAGGAAAGGTTAAGGGAATAGCAGGTAGCCACACACACACACACACACACACACACACACACACACACACACACACACACACACACACACACACACACACACACACACACACACACACACACAAACTGAAGCTGAAACACGCTTACTCATCAACAGTGAAACACATCTACACACACACACACACACACACACACACACACACACACACACACACACACACACACACACACACACACACACACACACACACACTGAGCTAGCGTCTTGAGACCACTGTTCACGCCCTAGGGAGCGTCTGTGTGGCGAACACTTCCTCCGTGATCGCGAGAGTGAGGGGAAGTCAAGTTGTACCCGTGTTTCTTCTCGTGACAAAAGTTTTTGTGTGTTTTTCAAGAATTCGTCATGGTTTTTATCTTGGACGTATTTTGCTCTAGTTTTCATATCGGAAACTCTAACTCAAGGAGGAGGAGCTGCGAGGTTATTTCCGGTGACCTGCAACGGAGAACGCCATGTAGGAGGTAAGAATGAATTGTGAGGCATTGAGGGCAGCACAGACGGCGTTGAAGGACAGAATATGACATCGTAACATAAACTGAAGATCAAAACGACTGTGATAGAGAATCAGTAGAAAAATTAGTGCAGAAAAAATTAAATGAATGAGTGAGATAGTATGATGTCAGAAATAGAAATGGTATAAGGAGGAACAGTGAGGATTGCAATCGGGCGTGAAAGAGTGGGTGGGGCTTGAGGTAACTGTGATGACAGGTAAGAAATAAGACAGTAAGCATGACGCATAATAGCACAGGTCAGCAGAGTTAAGGGATTGGCAGACCTGTGAGATGGATCATATCATCAAGGTCGAATGGCATGCGAGGGTATCCGTCTCTCATACCAAGAAGTGACAAAGGGCGGCTTGTCCTTGCAGCGCTGCCACACCCCCAACACGTAGCGAGAGTCCGCTGTGGCACACATGGGCAGCACAATAAGCGGCTATCATTGACTCATTCTCTCTCTGTGGTCTCGTCATACCTCGGCGAGAGATGGAGGAGTGTGTATCTTTTGAAATAGCCAGAGAGAGAGAGAGAGAGAGAGAGAGAGAGAGAGAGAGAAACTGTATAATGAATGAACTCTTTGCAAAGCTCTTTCTCGCGGGTCATTCATCAAATCGCAAGGGAGTTCCAGGCTCTATAGTCACATTCATTCATCTCCTTCCTGAAATGCAGACATACGTTCCGTGCTAATATCAGACAGCATTCAGAAACGCTTTGCCTTTTCAACATGACTATTTTCAAGTGCCACAGAAATTATTAGCTGAGGTCCCAAGGGTGTTTTTCTTGTTCATATTGTAAAACTGTTGTTAATCTGTCACTAGAACTAAAAGAACCGGAAAACAAACAACACTCTTGAAAACCTGTGTAACTTGAACTACAAGCAGAACTTTTTAAATGTAGTGACAGTGCGGGCAAAAGTGTTTCAGAATATGATCCATACCCACGCCAGAAGAAGAAAGAAAATTGTAAGCTTGTGAAGGCTACCATGGTGTCACTTATCAGAGGAAATGCTTGTGGAAGTGAGATTGCTGGGAAGTAAATAGGAAAAGGGGCGGCGCGTAGGTGTTTTAATCAGGTGTGAGTGTTGGTGTGACTTTTAGTGGCAGGACGACTACAAGACGTACTATGCGTGTTGTTACTTTCCCGCCAGTTGGTCAGGTTCATATTAGATATGAGGCTTCACTGTTATAAACTGGATGATAAGAGGTTGGTTAGTGGAAGGATCGTTACAGTTATGATGCTGACGGTGGTGGTCCAAGTGAACAATTATGATACTACTTTAGTGTTGTTGTTGGTTTTGTTGTAGATGACTAAGGGACGCCCTGCCCATACACTAACGGCTGGGTTGAAAGGATGCTGTTATCGCATTCCCTGCGCACAGCAAAGCACGACTGAATAATACGAATTGAGGGATTAGGAGTTTCCATCTGTGTATCTTGAAGTCTACAATGAAACTAAATAGAAAGACTTGCCTGGCTTGCCGTGCTGCATTTCATTCTTATAACAGATTGAAAAAGTGTGAAATAATAAAGATTGTGATGATGCCGGTGATGATAATGAAAAAAAAACAATAATGATGATAAGGATAACAATAATGAAAATAATAACAATAACAATAATAATGATAATAATAGCAATAATAAATTAATAACAATAATAATAACCATAATAGTAGGTTTTCATATCTTTATTCTCCTTACCTGGGTATACAAAATTATTCTATAGGAAGCAGAAGCTAAAGAGACTATTGGTGTAAACAAACATTGTCACCAGCGCAGTAGTGAGCAGCAGTACCTTGACACACACACTTCCATGGCCACAGTCATACCTCTTATCGATACTCTTGATAGCAATCACCTTACTTCCTCCTGGCTTCAGCTGTTCCTTCACTGCTTCCACTGCTTCCCCCTCATTGCTTCATCGGAACAACCTTAACAAACCCACATTGTATCAACTCTCATTTCCTCTCAGCGTTTTCACCTTTCTGCACATTTCCGTAACTTCATCTCTACATTACTTTTGGTGTTTTATCTAATACATATTCAGATATTATTTCCTTGATTCTATTCTTTTATCAATCTTTCCTGCGTGCCTCGTGTTTTTTATATGCTTCTACCTCTCTTCAGTTGTTTCATGTCATTAACTGTTCTGAAATTGTTGATGTTAAACGCAATTCGCCCCATCTCTCTCTCTCTCTCTCTCTCTCTCTCTCTCTCTCTCTCTCTCTCTCTCTCTCTCTCTCTCTCTCTCTCTCTCTCTCTCTCTCTGTGTGTGTGTGTGTGTGTGTGTGTGTGTGTGTGTGTGTGTGTGTGGAAAACATGTTTCCACCTCGGACACGCCATTTTACATGAATAACGGATTTATTTCCTAAAATTAAAGTAATAAGATGCTTTTTTTAGATTTTCTATATTAAAGTGCAAGTTTTGTATATATAAACATTGTAATGATCTGTCTGCAGCACTGGAGGGCGGATCGTCTTGCATAAGGTGGGGACATGGAGGCCACCTAACGCCTGCCTGGCCATCACCCGCAGTGAGGTGACGGAACATGCCCGTATTGTCATCGGTGAACGCACGACTGCCTGCCCCGTGATGAATCAGCCTAATGTTACAGTATAGCGTGAAGACAATAAGGCGTTACATTCAATAATAACTTTTCTTCCTCCGTTTTGAAAATATCATTTTTACGTAAGTACATATTCTAAGAAAATTATATCTTGCTTACCTTATTTTTTATTTATTTATCTCTTTATTTATTATTTTAAAGATTAATTAATGTTTAAACACTGAGACACAGCATAACAATCGACAGCACATCAAGTCTCATTCTCACCATTCGTTGTTCCTTGCAGGACACCGAAGCAGCCATGGCCTCCGTAACGTGTGTGTTGTTGGGCGTGGCGGAGGTGAAGGTACCAGTGAAGCGCCTCCCGCAGGAGTCGCTTGTACAAGTAGCCAATGTGGCGGGCTGGGCAGTGATGCATGAGGGTCACGAGATCACTCAGAAGACTGAAATGTCCGAAGACCGCGAGAACTTCATCGGTGAGGTGGATAATTATTATGCTCTGAGAGAAGTGGAAGTGAAGGTAGATGATGAGGAAAAAGAGTGTCACATCGTGCACGGCGACAAGATCATTCTGCAGCACCGCACAAGGGACGTAGTCATAGTGGCGCCTTCTAAAGAATATTTGAGAGTGGTGTACATCAGTAAAAGCGACAGCTTTGGACGGGTAGCGGTGGTGCTGCAAATGAAGTCCAAGGAAACGATGGAACAACTGTTTGCCCTCTTTCCTGTTACTGCTCACCCACCACCAACCTCAAACCCTAGCAGGTATTGATTTTATCCTCTAAATAACATGAAAACCTGTTCACTCGATGGAAATATCTGATATATACAGTATATATATATATATATATATATATATATATATATATATATATATATATATATATATATATATATATATATATATATATATATATAATACATCAAACACGAGTTGGTTTCCTTATATTAATGTCTCTTGTTTGAAGGAATAATTAATGTTTGTATTCCATTCTTTGCAGCCCATGATAATAACACACAGGTCTTGAATTTGCTGCAGAGTTCTTTGCTTGATGAGAAGTTATCTTTTTTTATTACATTTGTGTTTATTGATCTTATTGATTAGGTTACTACTTCTAAATTATTAAACTCCATCAAAACCTTTAAAGTTTTTATTGATGCTGTCTTGTCAAGTATGTATTTGTTCACATTTTCATATTTTGTAGCGTGTTTTATCATTTGTTTTTCCTTTCTATTAGTCTGAGAGCAACTGCCCGCTGAGAAACATGCTTTATTATTATTGTTATTATTATTATTATTATTATTATTATTATTATTATTATTATTATTATTATTATTATTATTATCATTATTATTATTATTATTATTATTATTATTATTATTATTATTATTATTATTATTATTATTATTATTATTATTATTATTATTATTATTATTATTATTATTATTATTATTATTATTATTATTATTATTATTATTATTATTATTATTATTATTATTATTATTATTATTATTATTATTATTATTATTATTATTATTATTATTATTATTATTATTATTATTATTATTATTATTATTATTATTATTATTATTATTATTATTATTATTATTATTATTATTATTATTATTATTATTATTATTATTATTATTATTATTATTATTATTATTATTATCATTATTATTATTATCATTATTATTATTATTATTATAATTATCATTATTGTTATTTATTATTATTATTATTATTATTATCATTATTATTATTATTATTATTATTATTATTATTATTATTATTATTATTATTATTATTATTATTATTATTATTATTATTATTATCATTTTTATTATTATTAATATCATTATTATTATTATTATTATTATTATTATTATTATTATTATTATTATTATTATTATTATTATTATTTTTATTGATATTATTATTATTATTATTATTATTATTATTATTATTATTATTATTATTATTGTTATTATTATTATTAGTTATTATTATTATTGTTATTATTATCATTATTATTATTATTATTATTATTATTATTATTATTATTATTATTATTATTATTATTATTATTATTATCATTATTATTACTATTATCATTATCTTTATTATTATTTTATTATTATTATTGTAATTATTGTTATTATTATTATTATTATTATTATCATTATTATTATTATTATTATTATTATTATTATTATTATTATTATTATTATTATTATTGTTGTTGTTGTTGTTGTTGTTATCATCATCATATCATTATCATTACAATTTCTGTTATAGATATTTTTATCATTATCATTACTACCATTATTATTATCACCACCATGATCATCATTACTATAATTACAATAATGTTGCATAATTGTTCATTCTAGCAATGGACTTCAGTCGTCGAACACCAAAGACCACAAGTCGTCGTTGGGTCGAAGTATGGGCAGGTTTACAACTATGCTGATGGCCTCATTTTCCGCTGGCGCTGCCATCGCCAGCGCCTCCCCTCCCAAAAGGTCACCTCCATCCCCTCACCAACCGACCAAGAGCCTCGAGTCACAGGAGTCAGTAAATAGTGATTCAGATTCAAGTTCAGATGAAGATGACGTTAATGACGACACAGACAGCAAATCAACAGGCGGGTATTACGAGGACATGGGTCTCGATGCTACTGTCCAGGAACGATTGTACGATGCGGAAACTTCCGACTCGGTCTCTAGGCACAGCGATACATCACTCGAGACCAACGCCTTGATAATAGAGGCTGAACTAAAATTCTTCCTGGAGACTGACAGTGATTTTCTAAAGTCTTTGCAAAGTCTAAGTGAAGACCGTGAGCGGTTGACTAGTACTGACACTCCTTCGCTTCTCCGAGGGAAAGTTATCCTTCTGTTTTCCCAGATTAAGGCGCTCACGGAGATGCACACTAAACTACATGAAGAGTTCAAAGACAGTGACGGCAACCTGAAAAAGCTGAGTGAAGCCATTATATCTCGTCAGAAAGAGTACGAAAAATATGTTTACTTCATGGAAAACATTCCTGTCGTTGACAACATCCTGGAGACGCACAAAGATTACATAAAACAGCATATGCCACAATTGTCAGAAAAATTACGAAAGCCCCGAATGCGCCTTCATTATTATGTTCTCACTTTCGAAACTCTGTGCAAGAAGTCCAGCTGTCCTGAGGAAAAGCAAGCATTACAAAGAGCAATTGATGTTCTCAAAATTCCCCTCAAGAAAGCAGACTCAAAGCTTTTCCTAGGTGCTGTTGTTGGATCCCCTGTAGACCTGAGCAATTTTGGAGATTTACTCCGACACAGTGATTTGACACTGAGGAAAGGTGGAGATTTACCACGGCGAGTGTATCACGTCCTCATGCTCAAGACGCTCATCCTTCTGACAGTCCGTAATGGCAGAAACTACAACTATGTGACTAGTTTCAGAATGGATCAAGTTGGTCTAGGAACACAGGAACGTGGGACGATTTTCGATCTAAAAGTAAGGGGCCCTAGAGGACACAAGATGATTTATGTTTTCAAAGCTAAGAACATCAACTTACAGCAGCAGTGGATAAATGATCTGAAGGTCATCGTGAAAGATAGATCTCAGCCTAGCACTCCTCGAAACAGCTACATTGAAGGAGATAATGATATCCGATTCAGCGGCAAGCGAAATAGAATAAGTCGTGAGCCCTCCACCGAGAAGACAGTTTCCAATACCACGTCATTACCTAATGCTTCAAGTGGCTGGGACGAAAGCGATCGTTCCTCTTTACATGAAAATTCCACTCCCAGAAGCGGTAGGCGAAGAGCTATCAGGAAAAGTTCGAGTATGAATGTGAAAAGTCAAATGGTAAGACAACATAGCGGTTTCTCTTCTGATGGTGAGGGGACCTGGAGCAGGCGAAGAATGGTAGATCAACCAATTCCTTTGAATGTTTGGACCAATTTTCCGCAGCTGAAAGATTTCTACTACCAGCGGGTTTCGTTTTCTCGGACCTCTGCATCTACTCCTGCCTACATGGAGAAGGAGTACATCGAGGCACTCCGTAATATTCTTGGAACTGTACTGGACGAAGATGTACCCAAGCCTCCACCATCTATAATCACTCTATTGAGACACATTGTGGACTTCCACAGTAACGTCTTCCTTCCGATGATAGAGAAAGCATCATCGAGGATAGAAGTTGCACAATGTTTTGTTGACTGCTCAGAAATACTAAGGGGATGTTATTCAGATTACTTCGTAGAGCTGACGCGGCATTACGATGAATTGAGACACGAAAATTCTCTTGAAACGTTCATGTGTCCTTTAGACCATTTTATGAACTACATCAAAATGCTTTCCACTTACCAGCATCGCGAAAAAGATGCCATACCTCCAGTTCAAGGAGCCTTGTCCATGTTAAGAGAATGTGTCTCAGATACCAACGTTCTGCTCCTGACTGAAAATGTCAAAGGGGCACCATTTGACTTAGGAGAGCACGCCCCTGTGTTGCATGAAGGTCCAGCCAAGGTGCGCTGGACAGGGATCATGATGCGACAAGATTACCACTTAGTGTTACTAGAATCCATGTTGCTACTGTTGGAGCCTTATTGCTCCCACTACCGCTATGTGGACGCCCTCCGCATGGACACAGTGGGACTCGGGCCAACGCTGGATAAACTATCTTTCCAATTAGAGGTGCGCACAGCAGCTACCAAAACTCTGCTGTACTCCTTCAGAACCCCAAGCCCAACAGTTAAAGAACAATGGTTGAAAGCAATAACAGACCTGTTGAGATTACAAGTGGAAAGACTAAAAGAGAAGCAAAAAAGACGTCTTGGCATGAATAAAGTCAATGAAGAAGATATGATGACTGTGGGAGACCCAAATCGTGTGCATGAGAACCATGTCTTGGAAACAGAAATATAAAAGGACATTGATTGTGTCCTTCGCTCAGGGTGGGATCCTCACCACAAACTTGTATTGTAACTCGTAACATAAAACAGTGAACAAAATTTTACCGGTCCCATCAGAACAATGAAATATCTACTCCCAGATTCTTGTTATTATGATTGGTGTGGATGTGAACCATGATGGGATCGATATGTGCAAGTGAACAGTAATGTAGTAAACATGCAGTGTTCCTTTTGGATGCAAACATTGAGGTGGTGTCCTACAGTGACACATTTAACTGTTCAGCTGTTTGTTGACGAATTTGGAGAACGAAACATAGTATAACTAAGAAACTGTGAGTCTGTAAAACTTAAATACATGTAAGAGATAAAAGACAATTCTCTCTCTCTCTCTCTCTCTCTCTCTCTCTCTCTCTCTCTCTCTCTCTCTCTCTCTCTCTCTCTCTCTCTCTCTCTCTCTCTCTCTCTCTCTCTCTCTCTCTCTCTCTCTCTCTCTCTCTCTATATATATATATATATATATATATATATATATATATATATATATATATATATATATATATATATATATATATATATATATATATATATATATATATATATATATATATATATATATATATATATATATATATATATATATATATATATATATATATATATATATATATATATATATATATATATATATATATAATGAACATATGTATAATACAGATGTAATATTAAATCCATGAACTGTGGGAATTAGTATTAAATAAGATTCTTATTGAATTTTGTTGTAAGTTTTCTGCCTATACGAGATGTTTCCATCAGTACAGTTAAATACGGACTAATTGTGCCAGATCGTCTTAAAATATACGTATAGTATTGCACACATACACAGAGATTCATGATACATCTGATTGAACTAACTGTGAAGAGAGGATACCTATGTGCCAAGGTCCTTCCCTCTGGTGCTCTCTCGTTATAGCTAAGGCAATTTATGAAGACAAACTGATCGACGGTACAACAGAAGGAAACTACAGAAATTAGACTCGAGCTTCCTTAAAGTAGCAGTAGAAATCTCATGCACAGGAATCAAGTATGAAGGAGTGAGGAAATGATATAACTCTACTGAGTTTGACTGACCCTAGCTAACTTCTTCAAATATACTTTTCTGTAGTTTGAAAGATGAAGCTGCATAATATATACACTTGGTAACCACTTTTAAACCAGTTCACCTCACATTAAGGAAATTGTTTTGATTCATGACATACTAATTATCAGTATGTGGTTGCATAGTGTACGTGAGTATCCTAAGCTATATTTCCTTAAACTCAGTTCACAGAGTTTTTTTTTTTTTTTTTTTTTTATTAAAGGCGAGTTCACATGTGTCAATTTGCGACTGAAATTTTACGTAGGTAGAGTTTCCGACTCAAAATCTGTGCTAAGCGACTGAAAAGTCGCAAAACAAGAACAACATGTTGGTCTTGTTAGACGATTTGCGACTTTTTTTTACGTCGTGACGTCACGGAGCAAGCTTTGAAAATGTCTCCAGATATAGAAGATGTTAGAGTTGGTGAGGGAAAAAAGACCACATCTGGGACCCAAGAAATTAATTATACTGCAAAAAAAGAGCAAAAATAAATAAATCAATCAATAAATTAATAAATAAAGCTACCACAAATCGCCGTTCGACGAAATAGCAGTCACTCTACAAGAACTGTTTCCCTCAACGCAGGGTGTTGTTGGAGGTGAGGATTGAAGACTTGCCAGGATTTAATTTGATCGCAATTATGTATAATCTTCTTAAGATTAACAATTTCTTATGAGAAATGTAGGTTAATTTAGAGTGTGGTAGACACTCCTTTCTTTCCTTCTACTCAGCCAGGGACATGTCAAAAGAAGAGCAACCACAGCTTCAGCATCGTCACTGGAGGAAGACATCTTGTCTGTTTACATTCACTTCCCGCCAAGACGCCAATTAGTCGATACGCTACGTGTGACACTTTCCGACTAGAAGGGAGGAGTCGGAAACTCTACCTATGCAAAATTTCAGTCACAAATTGGCACGTGTGAACTCGCCTTAATTGAGAATAATCAAACACACACACACACACACACACACACACACACACACACACACACACACAGACGTGCTAAATACCTACAAGTGCGACACTGCTGCTACTACAACAACAACAACAACACTACTACTACTACTACTACTACTACTACTACTACTACTATTAATAATAATGGTAATAATAATAATGATGGTAATAATAATAAGGATAATAACAACAACAATAATAATAATAATAATAATAATAATAATAATAATAATAATAATAATAATAATAATAATAATAATAATAATAATAATAATAATAATAATAATAATAATAATAATAATAATAATAACAATAACAATAATAATAATGATAATAATAATGATAAAAAATAATGATAATAAAAATAATAATAATAATAACAATGATAATAATAATAATAATAATAATAATAATAATAATAATAATAATAATAATAATAATAATAATAATAATAATAATAATAATAATAATTAAATCATTACCATCACCATCATCATTAACAACAACTACTACTACTACTATTATTACTACTACAACAACAACAACTACTACTACTACTACTACTACTACTACTACTACTACTGCTGCTGCTGCTGCTGCTGCTGCTGCTGCTGCTACTACTACTACTATATACTACTACTACTACTACAATACTAACAAGTAACATCACTCTGTGTGGCTGCTATCTTCGCTCTCGGCTATATCTCCCAAAATTTCTGTACAAGCCATTGACATAACCTTGAGTGCTTTAAATGAGTTGCTACGTAGGTACCTACATGCATAGATACGTACATGAAGTACACGCACCAGTTCACGGACAATGCATTAACGTTGGTCCAACACTTTTCTTAATATCTACGTAAATAGAATTACAAAACAATGGAGCTCAGCCAGCTGTCTACAGATTAACCATAATATTTATTTATAGACGATTTAACCATTGTGATGCGTTGCATGTAGAAAGTGTTAACATTCTGTCTATTCTAACAGACATGTGCTCTATTATGGAAAATAGTGCCATTTATACATACCTATACACATTTCAGTCTCATCACACAGAGAAACTCATTCAGTTGGCAGTTTGGACATGCGGTAATAATATGACAGTCCTAAACTTAGCGCAACGAACTTGACCTTCGCCAATGACAAGCACGTGCAGATCACGCCTACAGTTTGTTTGAATTTTTCTTTTGTGTATCTTTTCCTCAAGTTAAGTGGTGAAGCAGAAGCATAGAACCTTTCTCAGATAACCATTCCCCTTTAAGACTAACTTTTTTTTTTCCTTGTACCCTCCTAATCACTCTGCGGAACGGGCTATCTTCGGGTTCTGTTACCGGTGGCTGTTTCCAAGCGCCACTGTTTACCTCACCCTTGGTTGACTTTTTTGTCACTATAATGAAAAAAGATCTTATAGTTGCTGGACGTGGCATACTGAGTGGTGATCTAAAGCAACCTAGGATTTATAAACAGAATTATCATTAAAGAATTATGTTGAGTTTCCAACTTAGTTAAATTTTGGAGGTTATCGTTCGCCCGGCAACAGCTGTGTGAGGGTCGCCAGGGTTGAGGCAAGGCGACTTCTGCTAGCTGGTGTTCAGCTCTGCGATACGTGTGATACCGACGTGCAAAGAACACTGCACGGATCTGTCTGTCACCATTTGATACATACTGCTTAGAGGAGAAGAAGGTGGCAGAGTTTAGTGGCTGACAAGCAGAAGAACAGGGGAAAAAACGAGGATAACTGAGACGTATTGCAACCTGGGGCGGAGTTGTTGGCTTATCAAAGGGTGATAACTAAAGAAAACACGCACCGAAAATAAGACAATATATTTTTTTTAATCAACAAGCAGAGGAACCAGAATACAAGACAACCAGCAGCTCGAAAGCAAGTTCGACAAGGTTGACAGAGTTACAGGTGGAGTGCCGCGCTTACCCTCGCCTCGACTCTACTATCAGCACTCAGTACAAGAAGCTCAACCTCGTCACCTTTTATAATGGGGAATATGTTGACGGTGGATCCCAATGATGTCGTGGTACCAAAATTAGTCGATCTATTACACCGGGATCCTTATTTAAACCCTTACGAGAGGGAGATAAGGAGGAGGTGAGTGGCTTTATGATGTTTTCAATTTTGTAGCACTGACAAGGGATGTATGAAAATTTATTTAACGATTTTGTGATGTTACCACCACTACTGGTAGTATTTCTGTGTCACGGATTTTGGTGATTATTACTGCGCATTTATGGGATCCACGTTCTTTAACTGTAGTTTATATATGATTGTAAGAGCACTGTTGAAGTAATATGTTAATTAGGACAAAAACAAAACAAAACAAAACAAGAATGATAAGAAATACAAGAACAAATAGGTAATGTTGTGTAGCAGATAACTCATTTAGTTACATACTCTGACAGTTTTACTCTAGGATATGTCTGGTCTCTATGTGAATCACATGCTATTCTATTGCTTGATTAACTGCATTTTTCATATACTAGATAAGCTCTATTATTGTTGGTCATATTGATATGGATTTATTAAACATTTCCAGTGAGTTGATTTAATTAGCAAGCTGATTGTCATGAGGGATGACAATATTCAAGCCTCTTACAATGACAGCCTTCAGGCCTCCAGTGAACTATCTTGGTATGGCTTTACCTCGCTGAGCTGCAACATTAACACAAGCTCTTGAGTGACATTGTAGGAATGACATTTGCTAAATCTAAAACCATTGTTATCTGTCCACTTAAAGAACTCAGAACTCAATCTTCCTTGGCTATTCATCAGGCACATATCTTGATTGGTTAAGTGTAATGCCTATCTTACCTTCCTCATCTTGCACATGGTAGAGTTTTACTTACCACTACCTAAAAGACATACTTACCATTGTGGGATTATAAGATTACTTCCAGTTGCCATTTCCCACCATCACTTGATTTCCTAATGAAATCAGTAATGTAAGTTATCTCTTGGTTGTCTCTCCTTGCACTTGCATCTCCATAAAAAGCTTATTCTTTCCAACAACAGTTCTACACTATCGTTTCACATGGCTCCCTTCCTTATCTGCCTTATCATATCCTTGTTCTAAGTCAATGAATCCTGCAAAGAACCTCATCTTTTTCTAATTTTAATCCTAAAGATAAGATAAACACAACCTTTTTCTTTTCAAAATCCTCTGTGTTCCTCACTGACATTCACCTTAGTCACTTCTATTGATCTCTCAATCAAGAATGCCATAGGCTTTTCTTGGCACACCAAACAAATTCATACCTATAATTATGACACTCATTCTTACAACCTTTTGCCTTTATGTAGAAATACAGTAACTGCCTTCCTTGACTTTACTTTTGTAATCTGCTTCCATAACCATCCTATTTTTCCTCTTTTGTCTGACCATTTAGGTCAGAATGCCAATTTATACATTTTGTCCTTATTACCTGTAAGGTAGGTAAGGGACTTTTAGGTTCGGTTAGATCACTGGCTGGGTGAGTTACCTCATGATTTTTTTTTTTTTTTTAATATTGTTGTCATGCTATTGTACTATTGTTTCCTTTCAAGATATGGATGCTTTGAAGGATTATTGAAGCAGATCAATGCAGAAGAAGATGGACTTGAAAAATTTTCTCGAGGCTATGAAAAATTTGGTCTTCATGTCAACCCAGACAACAGCATTACATGCCATGAATGGGCTCCTCTGGCTCAGGGGCTCTTCTTGAAGGGAGACTTTAGTAAGAATACACTTACACAAAGTATTATATTATGATGATAACATGGGAAATTATTTGGCTTCATAATTTTATATGATATGTTCTTGTAAATGCCAGGATTACAATTTCTTAGTTATCACACTATATAGATTCTTGGAGAATGCCAGGGATCATTCCTTTACCAGGAATCACTTTGCAGTTCTGTGAATTTAATTTTTTTGTGATTGGAGTTTTGAACTCAGTCAAGACTTGTCCATTTTCAGATCACCTTTAGGTTGGATTATAGATATGTCATTATTGTAGGAAAGTTCAACATGTCATGATAGTAAATGGGCCAGGACAATCAGTTTTGACTGTGACTTAACTCCTCGTCTGTCTTTCTTTTTCTGATACTTTTTTTTTTTTTCAGATGACTGGAATAAACTTTCCCACCCCTTCAAGAAGTTGGATTATGGAAAATGGGAGATACATATTCCAGCAGCTCCTGATGGCTCCTGTCCTATCAAGCACATGTCTCGAGTAAAGGTAAGTAAAACTGAGTGGTGTTAAGGATAAATCTTATATTTTTTCATACCAGTTTTTCAATCCTTGATAGTTTATTATTTTTCAGGGACAAGAAATCTCATTCAGCTTTATTTCTATATGGATTGTAGTTTTGACATGTATTTATTGCCTTTTGGTGTGTGACATTCACTCTTTAACTTGTTGCAGAGCTGATTTCAAATTTAGGTCAGTATTTCATACCAGAGTTTATAATAAAATGGTTAGCTACTTGTCCTAGGGATGTTAGTGCTAGGTACTTTATTTTTTATTAAATTTAATTCAGGTGAAAAAATTGACTATTGAATATAAGAACTATTAAACTATAATGGTGAAAGAATTGAGAATATAAACTATGCGTGTAGTGAAATGTAAGTCTTTTTAATTCATAAATATTGTATATATAGGTAGAATTCAGTTATTTTCCTTTTACTAAGTGTTTTTATTTTTTTACTCATTTTCATATAAAATTACATCATAATCCTAATATCTTATATAAGGAGAGTGCTTTTAATAATACAAAGCAGAAATTCCATCTAGATGCTCATGAAGAGTAAGTTTTCAGTTGCTAATTTTCCTGCTCACTTGATATTTGTCATCTCATCACTGAAAAAGCACCGTCATGTTGAATGTATTGTTTAGGAAAAATACTGTAAAAATTTTTTTTTGTTAGATTTCTGTGGAAAAGTTATGTGGCTTTCTTTACATTAACTTACATTGCACAGATATTGAGATCTTGTGATAAGTTTTGTATTCAAGCAAATTATGTATGGCTATTATTTTTCAAGGCAAATTGTCATCTATTGTAGAAAGTAGCAATCACTGCTAATTTTGTGGGGATCTGTCAAATGCCATATTGTTTTCTTGTTCAGAATGTTTTTTTTTTTTTTTTTTTTATGTAAAGCAGTCTAATATATGTATGGTAATCTTTTCATACCTGGATTATATGCAAGAATAACTTGTATCTTGGATATATAATTCAATAAGCCTAGTATTTGCTACTACTTATAACATGAATTACAAGTTTTTACTGTTAATTAAGTAGTTCATTGTTTATTTGATGTTTATGTTCATAACCTCTAGATATATATAGAAAACATTGATAGATAGAGCTAGCATGATGTCCTTATAGATTAAAAAGGAAAATTAAGTTTATGTTCTTGTCATTGTACCTGTGTAATTTATTCACAAATCACAGCTTTCATCTGTAAACCACAACTTTCAGCCCATCCCATTGTTTTATTTCATCTATAAGCAAAGGAAAGAATCTGGCTGAAGATGGAGTGAATGTAAGTTTGAAGGGTTTTTTGGTCAAAAACAATGTAATTTCTGAGCAGTTAGCAGTGCATTTTTTTTTTCTTTTATCTGCTTTTCCACTATTTACTGCAGCATTACATCATCGTGTTGCTAGTAGATATTATGAGTGGTCATAGATCAGTTTGTTTGGCATCAATTGTACAGCTACAAAATTTTTCTTCACTTCCATATTCACCTGTCTGCTACTGATCTGCTCAGTAGCAGGACACTACCAAACAAATGGAGGTTGTTGCATTTTGTCTCCAAGACTTTTGCTCTCTGTTTGTCATTGGCCTGGCTTTTCATTTAACTCATCCTTATGGCTGTGTTTTATATAATTTTTGTGCAGCTTAACTGATGTCATTCATGTGATCATAAGCCATTTAATGAAGTTTTATTTATTTGTTTGCTTTTTCATTTATCTATTAATCTATTTATTGATTAATTAATTTATTTATTTACTTATTTTGTTAGCTTGAACTAGATTTGACATGGCATGCCTGCTTTCAATGTTAAAAATATTAGGGAAAAGTTTTTGTCCAGCTCAAGCTGGAATGGCAGTTTGTGCAGACCTGCTCTGAAGCTGATGAGGATGATACAACTATTGGCAAACTATATCATAGACTGTCATGGAAATATTTGCATTACTAGTTTTGGTGTTTTACTGATTGACATACAGTCAAAAGTTCTTGAATATGATCATCTGTTTGGCTTGTATTTGAGAAGTTCAGTGCAAAAAGAACAGAAAAAACTCATTGTATGAAAGTTTCTTGTTTAGGCAAAGTGAATAATCAGAGGTGGGCAGTTCGATTCAGAAGTCTGATTATCTAATTAATAGGACTCATATTTTCAAATTGGACTATAAAATTGGACTAATCCTCGCCAATTGAATCTGATACTCACAATTGGACTGCCAAATTTTGAAGTTATTTTGTGATTAATCCAGGTTGACGACGTCTTTGTTTTTTCGTTACAGCAGTTTCTTAATAGATTTTTTTTTTCTCGTGTTTTTTTTTTTTTTTTTTTTTTTTTTTCTGTTTTGTTTTATTCTGTTTTATTCACTCGTATTTTCTCCATAATATAATGTGTAAAATAATTAATTAGTAAGTCGTATACGTAATAAAATAGTTACATTTTACAAGTTTGAAATATGTAGGTATAATACGCGTTTAGTTTTAGTTTTTCCATATGCGTCTCATATCTGTTAAGTGGTGCGCCGCACCAGTTTAGAGGTGGTTGTCGTGAGAGCAAGCTGCTGCTACACTGCTCCTTCCATAAGAGCAACGCTGCAATGGAGACAGACCGCCCCAGCCTCAGCCAGGAGAACAGTTGCAAGCACATTGCACTGTTCTTAAGGGTCTTGGACAACAAGGCTGCATGCACCAATTGCTCAAAGATACTCAAAATTCAGCGGGGAATAACTTCAAACCCGAAGGCGACTTTAAATTTATTTTATGTAATAATTTATTTAGGCTAAAAAAGCATTAAATTCCCTTTAGAAACATTGAAAATCACTTTAAAAACATGAGATCACTTTTAAAAATATTGAACCGCTTTTAAAAACTTAAATTGAATTGAATAATCAGATAATCGGTAATTAGACTTAAATTTTTTACACCTGAATAGGATAATGTAATCGTACTTGATGAGCTGGTGAATCCACAATTGCTAATCGAACTTTAATTTTTTCTAATCGTGCCCACCTCTGTGAATAATAAACCACTTTCACAGTATCCTTGATATAGAAAAGCATATTGATGGACAATATGTCTCCTGCAGTGAAGCCTTATTGAATAAATTTTTTTGTTTATAGAAAAGGAATAATATAATATATGGTTGAGTGCGTGTAGTTGCTAATTTTGAGTTTGGTATCAGGTCTTTGACTTGTCTCCTGCCCATCATTACCTACTTTTGCTATTGCACTTGCATTCATATTAATGTTGTTTTATTATTAGCATCAACAGATGCACATGAAAATTTTGTCACCTAAGTACAAAATACTACACATTTGAATTGGTAGTTTGCTATTACAGTTTCTTGTTAGCTTTTTTTCAAGTGTACTTCTAAAAATGAAGTACCAGAATTATTGAGATACTTTCATCACTGCCTAAGATACAGTCTTTTGAATTTTTTATTTTTATTTTATTTTTTTATTTTTCTGAGTTTTCTCAAAACTCAGTTCTACTGCACTGAGTTCCTCACTGACAAGAAAAATTAAGATGCTCAAGCTTCATGGAAGAAGTTCTTTTGCAGAGCTAATATAGTGCACTTTTTGTTCTTTGTCTAATATTTGTAGATTTATTACTGTTTTTATGCTCTTTTAATCAATCATAATAACTTTTATTTTCTAGATTGGTGTGTTGACATCCAAAGATGAGGTAAAATGAAGGTAGCTGTGCATGGGTGCTTTGAGGTTGGCTTTGTGCTTGTGATAATGGTTAACAGTAGATCAGCCTGCCATGCTTACTTCCACAGTGTTTAGTATTTTCTCTTTCTTAAGTTCTCTGGTATGCTGAGAATATCCTTGTAAACCTGATGACAGATTGTGTTGAGCAGGTCAAAGGATTAAATTGAAAGAAAATGCAAAACACAGTGAAAGTAAGTATAGTAGATTTGTTGACTACTGAACATAATTAGTATCCAGTAATTTCATAGAGCTCACTGTTATGAGATACTTCATTTAGTTATATTTTGTACATTTTGTGATTTATTCTTAATCTTTAAGTGATTTACTCTTAATTTTTAAGTGTCATTGTGTTCTTGTTTGATATTTGGCATTTTTTCTGAATCTAATGATTGTTTCTTCAAAATCTTTCATCACTTTCAATGATTTTCCAGAGTAAGCTTTACCACATGAAAAAAAAAAAAGATAATATTTATTGCCTTCATCATATTTCATGATCGTACTTTTGCTATTCATTATTACTTAGTATAGTGTATATGGTCAGTGACTTTTTTTTTTTTTTTTTTTTTTTTTTTTTCTGAAAGATATGGATACATTTCTACATATTGTTGTTAGCTTATTAGAACATTGACCTGTTCCCAAACACAGGTTCAACATTTGTAAAATGCATGTAATTACAGTAATAAGAGTTGTACTGAAGTTTAAATACAGGCTCAGGTATTTATTGATTATTAATGAAAAATTTATCTTACTCTTGCAATAGAAAACTCATATGCTGTGGTCTGCAGAATTAAAGTATGGTCTTAATGGTGATAACATATTATTTTCTTTTGTGACCACTAGTATTTTTGCTGTGATAGTAGTAATACATGATGAAGCTTCAAAGTATATTGAAGTAACAGAGATCAAGAGGGCAGCTCTATGTCTTCATATGTGTCAGGTTTCTTTAGTTACTCACCTGAAATTATTTGATGCAATACCATTTTGAGATGATTTCAGAAACTGAGGTCATGATTTATACATATGCCCCAAAAAATCATACACACTTAGCGTTTGTGTTCACAGGTGTGTATTAGATTCTGTTACCTTCAAACATGTGCATTATTGGATTCTGTATCTTTTGTAGCTAGAGTTATTCTTTATAAGGAGTGTTCTTTATTGTAAGGCATGTTGGTGTGTGAATGTAGATTTTTTCATCTGAAAATTTGATCAGACACAAATGTGTGTAGCATATTTTTTCTTTCCTGAAACTATATTTAGTTTCCATATTAGTTGTGAACTTTTATCCTTTGTAATGATTGTGAGTCAGTGTGACAGCATTTTGTACCATATTTTTGTATTATAACTGCATGTATTATCTGGGATGGGGGAGGGGGATGAGTACACTTATGCATGCAGACTGTGTGTGTAATTCACCTTGGTCGCCTGCTGGTCACCCAGCCAGTCTTCCCCATTACGGAGCGAGCTCAGAGCTCATAGACCGATCTTTGGGTAGGACTGAGACCACATCACACACAACACACACCGGGAAAGCGAGGCCACAACCTCTAGAGTTAGATCCCGTACCTATTTACTGCTAGGTGAACAGGGGCCACACATTAAGAGGCTTCCCCATTTGCCTCCCAGCTTCCCGGGACTCGAACCCGGCCCTCTGGATTGTGAGTCGAGAGTGCTAACCGTTACACTACGCGGTGTGTGTGTGTGTGTGTGTGTGTGTGTGTGTGTGTGTGTGTGTGTGTGTGTGTGTGTGTTTACCTAATTATATATGTATTACAGGGTTCAAGTGGGGCTTATAGTGACCTGTTTCCATATCTATTTTATCCAACTTTTCCTTAAATTTATATACATTTTCTACTGTTACAATCTCTTAACTCAAGCTGTTCCAGGTGTCCACCATCCTATGTGGGAAACAACTTTTAGTGATTCTCAAACATTGGCTTTTCATGATCTTGTTGGAGTGTCGTGTGTGTGTGTGTGTGTGTGTTTATATTTTGCATTCTTTATTATTATATGTAATTATTATAATAATCAACCTGTCATAGTATTATGCATCGTGAGAGTTTGCAGAGTGAAGGCGACTGTGAGAACCATGCACTAGAGACAGAGGGATGAAGTTTGAAGTATCCTGGAGTTACTCTTGTGATTCATCATAATCCTCCTCATTATTATTATTTATTACCTTTCTTCAAATGTTGTAGCAGACATTTACATTATATTGCCTCCTTACATTCCATTTTACTTATTTATTTAGCTCCATTTGGTGTGATTACCCTTTACTAAGACCCCTTCCTTTAATGTCACCTTTTCTTGCTTTACTTCCTGTGCATTATCATTATTTTGTCCTTATACAGTAGCACCACAAGACCTCAGCTCACTTGTATTTCTTCCTCTCCTTAGCTTAAACCTCTTAGTTCCATACCCACTCTCTCCTGGATTTTCTTTAGGAAGTTGGCGATGAAGATTGAATCATACTTATGTAATTGTAACTAAGATAGTTCCGTCTCTTGATTTAGTTGAAACTTTGTGATTAGCATAATGTTACATTGGCCTTCCAAGTGAAGCTTTGGTAAATACATGTATTGTACATACATACATCCAGGTGTTAATGTATGCTTGCTGAGGGGATATGTTGATTGCAGTGATTTTGATGTATGTTATTACTAACTTTTGTGTACTGTACGTATGTCCTACTTTTGAAAATTGAAAATGAGCTTTGTTGTTATTTCTGATATATTAATATATGATGAGTTTTATGTCGATGTAGCCTTTGCCTCAAAGTTCCATTCATACTAGAAATATTTATATAGGTTTTGAAAATTTTTACTTACTGTTGTCATTACTTCCATCAGGTTGGTGTTTTGACCCCCAAGGACACCATGGAGGACAGATTATGTCCCTGGGCCACATATGTGGTTCAGCCTCCAAAACATGAAGGGACAGCATATCAACATCATTTCTGGAATCCTCCAGCAAATGAAGTGAGTCTCTTGCTTGAGCAAAGGGTTGAATCATCCAGTCTGTGTTAATGGCTATGAACAAACTATCACTCATTGGTCTAGGGTAGTAAAGGGTGCCATCCGCTTGCCTAGCCATATTATGGATTGCCAATTTACTAGAAAAATGGTGTGCAATTAGAGCAAGTGGAGGAAAATATGAGAGACATGTAAAGAAAAATTGCACTTACTTTATTAGTCAAGAAATAACTTATGACTGAATGTTGAAACAAAGGTGTAGTTAATGTCTCTATACTGAAAGATTGTCAAAGTGATTTTTATTATTCATCTTTCATTGACAGATTTTTAACAAAATGTTGTGTTATTGTTTACATATGTTTATCATATCATGCTTCCTTATTCCTGAATATTCTGACAGCATACTCAATTAACATGTAACTGTTCCACAGAGATATACCTTTAAGCACCCTCGTCCTTGTAAGCCAACAAGCCTAAAGGTATACGAGTGCCATGTTGGTATAGCAACTGAGGAGCACAGAGTTGGTACTTACAAAGAATTTACTGCTAATGTTCTTCCAAGAATACTCAAATTAGGTAAGAATATTTCCATGTGATTATTCATTGAAATTATAAGATAAGACTGATGTCTCTAAAGCCTTTAATAGTAGTCATCACTGGCAGAATGAAAATCTGATAAAGGATATGTGAAGTAAAGAGTTACAGTGAGAGTCATAAGAAAGCAACAGGATACAGCTCTCAATCACCATCCATCTGCATGTCTCATACTCTACCTCAAACCATATTTTCTATATTCCTGTCCTTTAGGACAACCACCTACTACCATATGTCTTTTCTTGAGCTTTTCTTTCATTTCCCCCAGAGATACTTGTTTCTTTCCAGTCTTTAACCACATGGTCATTGTATTGGGTGTAGTGTTCTCCTGTTTCCTTTATCATACTCACCTCATACACTATCTTGTGTCCACTTATTTGAATGAGTATTGGTTTTCTTTTTTAACAACTATACAAAATGTATTAAATAAAACATTTGGCCTGGACTCACCTCTGAAGAGCAGATAAGTTATCTGATTTTAATGTGGTCATCAGTTGTTCTGAAAACATCACACACATCTTCACATGGCACTTAAAGAATGTTTGCTTCATGGAAGTTCCATGTTGTGAGTACGTAAAGTACTATCTCTTTTCAGGTTATAATGCAATTCAGATAATGGCCATCATGGAGCATGCATATTATGCTAGTTTTGGATATCAAGTCACAAGTTTCTTTGCTGCATCAAGGTAAGCCATCAAGGACTCTTTTCATTCTTAGTGGCTAGAAGATGAATGCATCAATTATATAAAAGCAGGTCAAATTTCTAAACTCTTGATTAGAAAAAGATAGATGAATCATTACTCATTAAATTGAAGACCATATAATGTAGTTTTACATATATTGCTGGCTTCTTCTCATGATTTTTTTGGTAGATCATTAGTAATGTTTAAGTCAGGGGTTCTCAAAACTTTTTAGCTTGTTGACCTCCAATGAAGTTTAAAATTTTCTGTCGACCCCCTAGCTTTTAATTCATAATTCAAGGGAAAAACACCGATGCCAAAATCAATATGAGTAGTAGTAGTAGTAGTAAGTAGTAGTAGTAGTAATAGTAGTAGTAGTAGCAGCTATAAGGTATGATAAAAAGGTATCACACAGAATTTCAAATAGGAGAATTAAATGGCCCCTTCTACTCCAGCAGTAAACATTCACTGACCCACTGATTATTCATCGTTCCCTTTTCGACCCCCTGGCTATTCATCGACCCCTTGGATGTTCTGATTGACCCCTGTGGGTCGATACCGACCACTTTGAGAACCCCTGGTTTAAGTAGTGTATGAATACTGTAATATAAATATTAAGGTAGATTAGATAAAAAGTATTTTTGACCATGTTGCATTCACCAAACAGTGTTACTATATTGGGAATGTATTGCTCTGAGACAAAGGGTGGGGGGAAGCTAAGTAACTCACATGCTACCACACTGCACCAGATAATCAGGCACACACTTAACTGTGTTTGCTCAGTCCAGCCTAGACTGTAGTTAGAAAGTGCAAACTAATTGCAACCTTATTTTACCTTTCAGTCGGTATGGTACACCTGAGGAACTAAAGGAACTGGTTGATACTGCCCATTCAATGGGCCTGTTTGTCCTTCTAGATGTTGTTCACTCTCATGCTTCCAAGAATGTGATGGATGGTCTCAATGAATTTGATGGTTCAGATTCTTGCTATTTCCATGGAGGATCCAGAGGAATTCATCCACTTTGGGATTCCAGGCTCTTCAATTACTCCAGGTACTGCTGAACTATTGCAGTTAGTGTAGATTTCTTCTTCATTCTTTAAGCTGCTGCTTTTTATATAATTTGTTAATATTTTCTTATAATGATGTGTATATTTGTTAAGGTTAGTATTTGAATCTTATTTTAGCTTTTCATCTTGATTCCTTGCCACATTTTAATTTTTTTGCCCTATATTATAGTCTGACTGGGCTTAATTTACGCCTGTGGTGGGGCGAGGGTAGCTCTACAGTCCTGCCACGTTTCCCAAAAATGCGATGTGAAATGGAAGTTATTGGTGTACAAGGCATTGCAAATACCATCAATTCAGATGTATAAAATTTCGACTTGTGTATATAGATGGCTGAATCAACAATAACCATCATATGCATAAAAAAACTATATAGTACCATACAAACATGGCATACATATTCAACAGTGTTGCTGATATCAACTGTAGTAACTTATAATGGTACTTAGCATATGTTTAGGGTGTGTAATAATATCAGCGTTACAGATATAAGATAATGAGCATGGAAAAAAAGAAATAATCTATTATCCAAAGTAAAAAAAAAAAATAGTAGAAGTCTTGTGAGTGGCGGCAATACTGATGAACCCAGCCTGGCCAGGCCGAATAGCCTCACCTTGTAGTACCAGATGTTGCTATAATTATAAGATAAAATGCTCACATTTACTGGCTTTTACAGTAATTTCAAGGGTGAGGCATAATCGCATTCATAATTCGTAAGCCAAGCTAATGTGTAGTTTCTATTTTTACAAAATAGTAGGTATATGCCAATACCTAAGTGAAAAAAAAAGCATTATTCACTTGCGAGCGGCAACTCTTCCACACTGAGCTGGTGGCCTTGACACATTGTGGTGGCGACGTGACTGACCTCGTGCCACTCACTTATATATATATATATATATATATATATATATATATATATATATATATATATATATATATATATATATATATATACAATTATAAATGACTTACTAAAGAATCAAAGGTAAGCAGAGAGAGAGTAACAGAACAACAGTAGTGAAAACGTGGCAACACTGTACAGAGACGCTCGCCCCCCCACGGCCGTAAATTAAGGCTGGTCAGACTATAGTTAGATCCAAAGAATGATCAATCTTTGTTTTCACTGGCTTGTGTTCTTCATACATTGATTCATGAGACGTTTTCTTTCTGTTATCAGCCGAGAGGTGTTGCGGTTCCTGTTGTCAAATTTACGGTGGTACCTGGAAGAATACAAATTTGATGGCTTCAGGTATGGTTGACACAAAAAGGTACAGAATGTATAAATATCACTTTTCTCACACTGGTCAATAAAGTTAATTTCTTGGAGCAGTCATATACTCCAGTATCTATTATGTTAATCTTGATTAGATACTGGAGTTGTTCTGTGGCATATTGAGGACAGTAAGACTTTTTTAAACAAACACTATTTGTGCCATACTGATGGAACTCCTGTATTTCACATATTGTAAAATGGTCAGCTTGCTCCAAGATCAAAGAAAGAAAGGAATGAAAATTCTGTTTCTAAAGGAGAAAATAAACTAGAATCCTTGAATTCTAATTCAATTTTTTCCAAGTTTTCTTCTCAGTTTTCTCTTGGTTGTGTGGATGATATGAATTACTAAAATTTCCCTGTATGACATGAGCCCTTTTAATAGATGAAAAAAGTTTTGAATTTTATTGACTTTTTTGTTGAGAGATTTTATTTCAGTGGAGTAATTTTATCGTTTTGTCTGCCAGGTTTGATGGCGTCTCTTCCATGTTGTACCACTCCCATGGTGTTGGGGAAGGATTCAGTGGCAGTTATAATGAGTACTTTGGCCTCAATGTTGACACAGAGTCGTTAGTATATCTAATGATGGCTAATCACATGCTTCATGAGTTACATCCAGAGACCATCACCATTGCTGAGGTTTGTTTGGCATGGGATTACAGTGTCTTGTTTCATTATTGTTTTGCTATATTTGATGGCTTTTAAGTTTTCCATATTTTTCCTTAAGTGCCTTCCCTCTTCAACTTACTTGCGATGTTGATACTAGGGCTGTTTTTGGTCGTTACTTAAATTTTCTGTTTTTTTTTTTTTTTTTCTTTTCACCTGGTATGAGTACTTCTGAATTCCAAGTATGAAATTATCAGTTTTGTCTTTGTGTGTGGATATTTTTCTTCATAATTAGTGTTTGTACTTGTTCTTTTCTTTCTTTAATTGTGCCATTCTTTGGTTGCTGCAGTTTATTTTATTCAGTATGATCAGCCATTTTTTTTTTATCATTTAAATAACACATGTTTATTATTTTTGGTGTGTTTGAAAACTATTCTAATAAGAGACTCCTGCAGGATGTTTCTGGAATGCCTGCATTGTGCCGTCCTGTGGAGGAAGGTGGTGGAGGATTTGACTACCGGCTTGGCATGGCAATTCCTGACATGTGGATCAAACTCCTGAAGGAAAAGTCTGATGATGACTGGAACATCGGGAACATCTGTCACATCTTGGAGAACAGACGCTACCAGGAGAAGACCATTGCATATGCTGAATCCCATGATCAGGTTCGAATGAGATTCTTGAACTGGGTGAAATCAAAAGCATCTTGTTTTATGAATTCCTTTCTTCTAACTAACTGGCTTCAACTTCTCTCTTCACTGCATGGTTGTATCACTTGTTATCTTTTATTGGTACTTTCATAGTAACTGGTCTCCTTATTGTGCTCACTTCATGTCTCCCACATTCCTTTGGCTTCTTTCATCTCTATTCTTCTCTCCTCCCTAATGCAAAAATTAACCAGTATTTTCAGTCTTTCATTAGTTTTATTGGTGAACTTTGGATTTACCTCCCAGTTTCTCTATTTTCTTCTACCTTTGAGTTACTCTTTCAAGAGGGAAGTTTCAAGGAACTTTTATTTATAAACTTTGTTATTCATCTATGGGGAGGGACTGGTATCTTCAGTAAGGTGTCTCTCTCTCTCTCTCTCTCTCTCTCTCTCTCTCTCTCTCTCTCTCTCTCTCTCTCTCTCTCTCTCTCTCTCTCTCTCTCTCTCTCTCTCTCTCTCTCTCTCTCCTTGGTCAGAGTTTTTCTAGCATAAAGAAAAATTGTAGGGACATAGTTTTATTTGAATTATCGATGGTAGCTATTTAAAAAGCTCCATCTCTAATTAAAGTTTCAGAATATTTACTTTGAAATTATTGCAGGCACTAGTTGGAGATAAAACTCTTGCTTTCTGGCTCATGGACAAGGAGATGTACACCAGTATGTCAAAGGTATCTGGGCCTTCATTCATTATTGATCGTGGTATTGCCTTGCACAAGATGTTACGACTCATCACCCATGGACTGGGTGGGGAAGGCTACCTGAACTTTATGGGTGAGATCCTAACAAGTGTCCTGTGATGTGAAATGTTTGGAGGGTTTTTGTATGTTTAATCACTTAACTTATTACAAGCCAAATTCAGAGGAAATTAACTTGTATCCTGTATCATTTTGAGGTCTGATGGAACTTAGGATTTGATAGTTTAAATCTCATGACACTTAATAATATATGAATGGGTGTCTGACAATCTTTAAAAATTAAGAATATGGCAGTCTTTAATAGAGTAATTGATATTGCTAACAGGTAATGAATTTGGACACCCTGAATGGCTTGATTTCCCTCGGGTGGGTAATCAAGAGAGCTACCACTATGCTCGCAGGCAGTGGAGTGTGGTGGACAATGACCTTCTCAAGTATAGCTACTTGAATAAGTTTGATGCTGCAATGAATAAAACAGAGAGTATTTATGGCTGGCTTAATGCTGATCCTGTGAGTAATTTATGTTTGTTGTGTAAATGAAGATTGGCATAGAACTTCCTTGTAAAATAATGCTATTGCCTTGCTTTGTACCATCTGTGGAGTCTATTGGGAAAAAAAGTAATCTTGTTGAATTACTGAACTATTTTCTGCTTTTAGGGCATGGGCAAGATATTATAAAAGTTCATCAGTGTCCATTTTTGTACCTCATTTTATCATTTGCAGGGATATACAAGTACCAAGGATGAGGGAGATAAAACAGTTGTCTTTGAACGAGCAGGTTGTGTCTTCATATTTAATTTCCATCCCAACAAGAGTTACTCTGATTATAAGGTGAGATGATTTATAAAGTTATATTTAAGTGTGAAGTACTCTGATTTTGTCATTTAGGTGCTGGATAATTTATCACAGTTTGTGTAATATGTTGTATATGTGTTGAACACGTCTTAGTATTGTGTTTTGCAATAGGTTGGTGTGGGTGCCAGTGGGAAGTACAAAATCGTTTTGGACACTGATGCTGAGGAGTTTGGAGGCCATAAACTAATTGACCATAATACTGAGTTCCACACAAAGAATGAAAGTTTCAAGAATCGTCCTTGCAGTCTGATGGTGAGTAAAGGAAATTTTCAAGGTCAGAGATCGGAAAGTGTTCATGCATACTTATGTGCTGATCTTACTGTAATTGCATACAATATAATGGTTTTAAGCCAGGCAATATTAAATTTTAAGATATGGTAGAAAAGAATTGGTTCCCAAATATGGTTGTAAATGTGCGAAAAAATTGTAGTAGTAAGAATGTGGCAAGTGCACAGATGTTAGAGAGGTTCAAGAAAAGGTTGGATGATTTTTCTTGATTGTGCAGCATTTAAAGGTAGAAATTAATTGGAATGTATTCTGTTTCCTTCCTTTTAATCTTAAGGTCCCTATATGATGAATCACTATACTATTGGGTTCTCAGAAACATAACCCAGTTGTTAAGTAGGGAAGAGATATTTAGTTTTTATACTTTCTTTACGTAGTTATTTCTATCTAAGTTGACATTGGCTTCTGCTTGAATTTGATTTATTTATTTTGCATGTAGTAAGTGGTTCTATCCGTGATTTAAGTTGATCACTTTAGTTTATGTTTTTAGAAAACCTTATTAAATTTGTACACATATCATTGATAAGCTAGTGTTACTTGTACAGAGAAACAAAGGGAAGTAATACTTATGTTTGCATTGCAGGTCTACATTCCAAGTCGGGTTGCAATTGTCTTGGCAAAATGTGACTGATGTTTCCATAGCAGTAAAGCGCATAGCCTGAATTGTATTGGCTCATCGTGCCAAATGTGGTTGACTATCATCACCATATGTACACCAAAATTATGTAAAGTGCATGTCAGTAGTAATGTACATAAAAGACTTATGTAGTCATGTATTTTGTATGAATACCTTGAAAAAATTACAGTAAGTTATTGGAGATACAGTACCTTTGTTCAGTAAATCACATAAATTTTGTATTTGATATATGTGAAATTTGATATAATGAGGTCATATATATATATATATATATATATATATATATATATATATATATATATATATATATATATATATATATATATATATATATATATATATATATATATATATATATATATATATATATATATATATATATATATATATATATATATATATATATATATATATATATATATATATATATATATATATATATATATATATATATATATATATATATATATATATATATATATATATATATATATATATATATATATATATATATTCATAAACATTTAAATTCATGATCAAGGCCAAAAATTTCCAGTAGTCTTCAAGAAGAACAAGGTTTTTATGACACAATGTGCATTTGAAAGAATGTGATGAATCTTCACCTAATATCACAATTTGAAATAAATACTGATAAATTAAAGCGAATATGGTATTCCTAACATTAAACACTGCTGTATTTTTGTTTGATATTGATGTGTTTGTAAATATATATATATATATATATATATATATATATATATATATATATATATATATATATATATATATATATATATATATATATTTACAAACATCAATATCAAACAAAAATACAGCAGTGTTTAAAAAATGGTAGGAATACCGTATTCGCTTTAATTTATCAGTATTTATTTCAAATTGTGATATTAGGTGAAGATCCATCACATTCTTTCAAATGCACATTGTGTCATAAAAACCTTGTTCTTCTTGAAGACTACTGGAAATTTTTGGCCTTGATCATGAATTTAAATGTTTATGAATACAGTAGTTTGATTTCTCTGCACTGTTGCTATGGTGATTGTGTTTTAGGCTCTTGAGAGAAGGGATTGTGTGGTATGTTAGGCATTTATCATGGTGGATGAGACATAAGAGATGAAGCTGCCCAATGATACTCATGATTGACAGAAATGAAAGTAGGTCTAGATCAGGGTATCAGTTTATAATTGTTTATCTGCCATTAAAGGGACCTACCACTTGATGTCTTTTATAATGTTAAGTTAAACATTTATTTCAGGGTATTCCAGTGTTCTCATACTATGTTTTTGTTATCTGTGAATGGTTAAGTATAAAAGTTTTTACAGAAAATATCGGTATATACCGTGTTTGAGCACATTATTCACAAAGTGCTCCCATTTTCTGTTAATTATTGTACGTGTTCATCCAAACATAAATAAGGTGAATCATATATTATGGTAATACATGATGATTTATGTGCATTTATGTTATCTTTTTCAGGATAAAGGTGGGTTCATATGTGTCAATATGTGACTGAAATTGCAAATCGCTAGAAGTATCGACTGAGCTCTCGAGTCGGAACACGTTCACACATAGTGACTGGGAAGTATTGGCTTGTTAATGGGAAATGAATATAAATAAACAGCTACCCAACAAGATGTCTTCCTCTAGTATTGATGACCATTGTGATAAAATTAAATCCTGATGAGTATTCAATCCTAAATTCCAACAACACCCTGCATAGAGGGAAACAGCTCTTGGAGAGTGGCAGTGATCTCATTGAACGTTGATCTGCATATGCTTTTTTGCTGTATAATTCGTTTTTAGTGTCCCAGATGTGCTCTTTTCCCCTAACTAACTCCAACATCTTTTCTACATTTGCTGGACCACATTTTCAAACCTTTCTCCGTGACATCATAAAGTCCCAAATCAACCAAACAAGACCAACATATTAGTGCGACTGGTTTCCGATATTCAGTTAGAAACTCTACCGACTTCCAATTTCTGTCACATATTGATATGTGTGAATCCGCCTTAAAAGAACGACGTGTAAGTCATACATTTTGTAGGTAAATTGTAGCAAGACACTGATGACTAACAGACAGATTTATAATATTTTAAGAGAATCAATGTTGAGATATGAAGTAAGTGGCACTCTCTCTCTCTCTCTCTCTCTCTCTCTCTCTCTCTCTCTCTCTCTCTCTCTCTCTCTCTCTCTCTCTCTCTCTCTCTCTCTCTCAGGATTAAATCTAAAAGCTATGCTTATTGGTAGTAGGTTGTTAACTTGGCTTGCTGTGATAAGTTATTGGTTTCCTTAATTAGTTAATTAATTAACATTTTCTTCATGAAATCTCTTGTTACCTCTTTCTTTTTCTTGGCTTTTTAGATTTAGCTACCTCACTCAGTATGAAAAGTGGATTTTAGATTACTTTGTTATTATTATTTAATGCTGTGCTGCTCAACAGATCTTTGTTCAGTGTGGGCAGTGAGGACCAGTCCTCTTTCTTTTAGATGCATTAGAGGCTAAGATGTGAGGGAGGAGATACCTATAGGTGTGAATATGTGATCAGAGTGTGTTGTACAAATATATATTGTCTTTGCTACCCTCCTACATAAGGAATGTAGTTTGATGCATGGCAAGCTTGTCATTATATGAAATAACAGTCATAAGAGGAAATAGAAAGGTGAATGCAGAGAGATATGTTTTTTCTTTTATATATTTTTATAGAGTTGTATGAGCATGATGTTTCTCTTTAGTTTCTTTTTTCTTATAGAATTATTTACAATTGATTTGTTATATTGATAATCATATTATGAAATGAGCATTTAGGGGCCATTAGTTTACTATTGAAACAATATACCCAAGATTCACTGATTTTGAAATTTCAAAAAATATGCATTTGTAACTAAATGAAATTTTCTGTAAGAAGTTGATGTACAGTATATTGTAATTGGAAATATGATGGAGTCTTATTTTTTATTTGCAAATAATACACTAAATGCCACATGATTCTGTTGTTCTTTTCATTTGGTGCCATTTTGTTGTAGATCCATGTGATCTGTGTCATATTCCCTTTGATCCTGTTTCAGTCACTACCAGGCTCTGGCTGGCTAACCAAAATACTGTCTGGACAGCTGCATACAAAGACACAGTAGGTTTAGCTTGTAAAGAGGCAAAGATTACCGAGTTTACAAAGCTTACCCATGTGGACAGTGCCTTTGAATAATTTGAAAGGAAAGAATGGAGAAAAGTGCAAGTGTGTGCTAAGGTTTGAGAACTTTCTTTGGATATTTATATATTTATGACTTTAAAGTTTTTAGTTTGCTGCTTGTTCTGTGTATGAAATACGTTTATTATAATGATAGTTGTGATTGGATTCTAAATCAATATAACAAAGTGAAAGGAAAAGTAATAATTCATATTGCTCTCTTTAAGAAAATTGTTATTGGTGTGCTTTAGATACAAGCTTTTTTTGCCAAAAACATTCCCCAGGCCTGGTCACCAGCCTTACAGCGAACCAGCTTGGCTTTCCATCCATCAACAATATCCTGGAAGTCTTTCTCTGAATAATCCTGGGGAAAAGGTAAATATCAAATAAAATTACTTGATTCTATATCTTAGCCTATACTGATTATGGATATCATTGTCCAGGCAAAAACTGCATTGAATTACTTACATATTCTTTTTTATTTATTTTTGTACCTGTCATGTATGGTAATATATATATATATATATATATATATATATATATATATATATATATATATATATATATATATATATATATATATATATATATATATATATATATATATATATATATATATATATATATATATATATATATATATATATATATATATATATATATATATATATATATATATATATATATATATATATATATATATATATATATATATATATATATATATATATATATATATATATATATATATATATATATATATATATATATATATATATATATATATATATATATATATATATATATATATATATATATATATATATATATATATATATATATATATATATATATATATATATATATATATATATATATATATATATATATATATATATATATATATATATATATATATATATATATATATATATATATATATATATATATATATATATATATATATATATATATATATATATATATATATATATATATATATATATATATATATATATATATATATATATATATATATATATATATATATATATATATATATATATATATATATATATATATATATATATATATATATATATATATATATATATATATATATATATATATATATATATATATATATATGATGAATCTTTCATTATTCATCTTATTATCTGAATGTGAATATAAATACACCCAAATATTGTATTCAAATGTTGAAATGTATTTTAATACAATAATGAACATGAATACATATCATCCCTGGAAATAATGCCAACTACAGAACAAAGTGCGCATGTTAAGAACTTTAACATCAATCTGAAGTGCTAAACATGACTCTTGAATTTTACAGTTATCAGCAACATTCTTGAAGATGTACCTACCTTGATGAAAGCCTTCCTTTGGGGTTGGAAGTACTTTAGTTCATTGGTGAGGATGGAGATGAAGATCTGTGTGAGGTCCACAGCTTGCACTTCCTGGAAGCCTGCCTGCTTTACCACGTCTCCATACTCTTGTACAGTCCGCAAGTCATATCCTGCAGTGGAATATTAATGTTTTCTCTCACGTGGGAGTGGTCTTTACTTAACTCTTTTGGGTGACACTGAAAGGCACCACTTAATTGCATGCTATGCTCTCTAAAACTCCAGTATTTGCTAATATTTAGTAAGAAAACTGGAGCAATAACTTTGTGTTAAGTGTTGTTCATGCCAACTTACCTGTTCAGAAAAGAACATTATTTTACACTGGGCTTACTATAATATGGAACTGCAAATTCTATCTTTAATTGTCTCTCTTTGTTGCCGTTTTGCCATTACCTCTGCCATGAACATAGTCCAAGAATTCCTGCGAGTGTTGTTTTTGGTCCCCGCGACAATAATCAGTGATAAACAGCGTGCCTCCAGGTTTCAGCCATGTCTGCAAGAAAACTATTTGTAATGGCTGGACAGCGAAGGTCAGCCTAAATTTACTTCAAGCAGCCCATGCGAAATTAAGTAGACTAAGTAAAGTCTTGCCTCTATCTGAAATGTCCACTATTGTGGGTTAGATTTTTTTTTATTTTTTATTTTCCTTTCTTATGTGTGGTAATTTAAATGTGACTAGAACCGACATGTGTTGAGAAAGCCATCAAAGAAAAGTTTATCAAAATATAGAGATCCTCCTCTCCTGTCCAAGAAGGTAGGATTGTGATTTAAAAAAATGTTTACATCATAAATTACCATTAAATGTTCTTAAAATTTCTGGGGACTCGGGATGAATCATGAATGGTCAGCGACATCGGTTAAATTTACGAGGGCCATAGCACGTGTACCGAATATTATATAATAGTCTTTGATATAGTTCGATTTCCATACACTAACTTTGTGTAAGGTAATCAATTTCGAAGTGCAGCAGCCTTAAGTGACTGACAATGGTACGTACATTCTCAATTAAATGTATAAAGTTTCACAGGGGAAAAAAATGAACGTAGATCATTATGGATGACAATGGATAATTAAGGATCTAATTGCGGAGTAAGAACAATATAAATAATTATTGAGTACCCACGTAAAAAGTCTTGAGGAGGTTTTCCTTGTCTGGGATGTGGAGGATGGTGTCTCGCGAGTAGATGACGTCGTAGCTGTCTTTCTCAAGCTCTGTCTTCGTTGCGTCTGCCAATTCGAACCTTACCTGTGAGGAAGTAGTTACTTTTATTGGTCATAACTAGTTGATGACTAGATAAATGTATTATGTTAACAGGTGAGGCACAACAACAACAACAACAACAACAACAAACAAACTCGGATACAAGATGAATGAGGTGAGGGGATGAATATAGGGCAGTCATATGTAGCACCTTTTCCTGTACATTCTTGTATTCACGACTAAGTCTGTCTTGAGCAATGTTTATCATGTTGGTGGAGAGGTCGATGCCATGAACGTGGACGCCATATTGCCTGGCCATGAAGAAGGCTGAGCCGCCCGTGCCGCAGCCTACGTCCAGCACCCGCTGTCCAGGCTCCAGCTCCAATTTTATTAGAAAATCCTAGAAAAGAAATATGTTACTATGGCATTGTAAATTGTTATCGTAATTTATGGGACAAAAACAACCCAAAGTAGGACTGTCCGCCGAGCAAGTATATCAGCCATAGCCTAGGATTGTCAGTTTGTCATTTAGGAATGGAATGTTTTGTGTTCTCGTGTTGTGGGGACAAGATACTGGTGTATGTGCTCTGTAAAAGATTGCAGGCAAAAATTACGTTACTTGAAGATAATTGTACTAGTGGTATATCTCAGAGAACAGTAATTCATTGCTAATTATGGACCATTGACCTCGCCATGAGGTAACACTAACGAACACCATCAGCCTCCCGACGTAAACATTGCCTCACGTCCAGCCATGCAGGGGTTTGGTGAAGTTTTCGACAAGCTATACCATTGCCGTGTTAAGGTAAGTTACTACAAGTTATCACAGAAATTACGTTTGGGTTATTGTACAGGAAATCGTGAGCATTAAGTTTTTATGATTATTTTTATTATTTATTTTTTATTATTTTTTTAACGGCTATGCTTTCTTGGGTCAAACCTACACAATAATATCCTTGTCATTACCTTTAAGTTTAAGGGAGATATGTATTTTATGAGGGGACCTTATCCAAAGATCCTCACACTCGGAGTGAAGCGCATCACGTTGTCAATAATTAGTAACACTAGTTACCACAACCAACACACATTCATAGCTTGCGACCACCCTGACATACACCTCACCTTGGTGGTCGTTTCTCCTCCCGTGGACACCCAGGTGTGACCAAAGATTCTCTCATATTTGAGAATGGAATCGTTGGAGTACTGGTTGGAGTCCAGGAATTTCTGTGAGGCGGCTTCCGTCGTTTTGCTCATGATGACTCGCTAGTTGGGAATGAGGAATGTTTCTGTGGAGGTAAATACCAGAGTGAATTCAAAATAATGACATGCTATTTATCTTTTTGTTATTTATTTATTTTTTTTTCATACATACACTAGAATATCTATTACGCACAAATAAAAAATTGGCTTTGAGATAGATTAAAACAGCTTGGTAATGTAAATTTATTTGAAGTATGGCTATGCTACTTAGCCATCAGAATTGTTACTGAAGTTATGTACTTTATAAAGCGACGGTAGAATGAATGAGGTATGAATCAGTTATCATATTACTTGAAATAGTAACGTAGGTCAACGAATTTTTTCAAACAAGATTTACTTGACTGCAACCCATGTATATGCTAAGGTAATGGTATAATTGACTATTAAATATATCACGATTGCAGTAAACTTTGGTATATTTCTCAATGAAACGCATACCTAACAAAATGTCTGGCTTTCATGTACGTGCAAAAGTAAAACGTCTACACAAAAATTCAATCAACATGATTATGATTGATAAGACGATTATTGAGCTTCCATTAAAAGAAGTGTAAATACACTTTGTAAAAATTACCATTACCCCGAAATCAACATACTGTATTACTGTATATCAGAGCTGGTACTCTCCTCACTTACTTGAGAGGCTTCCAACGTCGCTGCGAGAGCCGAGCCGAGCAACACTGGTTTGAGGGCAGGTGACTGGTGATGCTTTATGTGACTAGTGATAATGTGGATCGAGTCACTGGAGGGCGAGGAGAGATTCCCTATCAGGGAGGGTATTCTGAAAGATGATGAGTGAGTGAATTTTCCGCTCTGCTCACTCCCACCGTGTGTGTGTGTGTGTGTGTATGTTGCTGCGATAATGTTGAGAGAGAGAGAGAGAGAGAGAGAGAGAGAGAGAGAGAGAGCAACTACAGAGAAGACAGCGAAGGAATTTTCCGTGGTACTAGGCACTTCGTGCGTGTCGGGTTGCGCACTGTATGCTGTATGCACTGTGCCTTTTAACTGGTTGCACGGGGCGTAGACGCTCCACCCTCCGTGGTTTTAAGCTGAGTGTTGGTAGGCTGGCTGAGTGTTAGTGTTGACTGTTGATTGGGTATCTAGAAGTGTGTGTGTGTGTGTGTGTGTGTGTGTGTGTGTGTGTGTGTGTGTTTCACTGTTTGATCTGCTGCAGTCTCTGACGAGACAGCCAGACGTTACCCTACGGAACGAGCTCAGAGCTCATTATTTCCGATCTTCGGATAGGCCTGAGACCAGGTACACACCACACACCGGGACAACAAGGTCACAACTCCTCGATTTACATCCCTTACCTACTCACTGCTAGGTGAACAGGGGCTACATGTGAAAGGAGACACACCCAAATATCTCCACCCGGCCGGGGAATCGAACCCCGGTCCTCTGGCTTGTGAAGCCAGCGCTCTAACCACTGAGCTACCGTGTGTGTGTGTGTGTGTGTGTGTGACTGGTTATTAGAGAACCTTATATAGCTGCTGTAGCCGTAAATTCAATTCTTCCTAGACATCATATTCATGGTTGGTTATTACAAATAGCCTTGTTAGTTCGCATAGGTTTGTTGACGTGATTTGTACCGCCACAAATCAGAGACGTCGGCTAGGCTTTATAAGACGTACATTTTCAATATCTTTATACATAGCTGGTGAGGTCAACTTGCATGAATCGGAGTATCTTCATACTTTCATTCATTTGTTTGACATTTTTTTTTTTTTTGTGTCTGTAGTTCTGTTCTTTGCTATCATTTAGCAGATAAAATGTTTGTAATGTTTCTTAAAATATGTTTTCAAGAAAAGATAAAAATGGAATTTCTTTGCATCTTTATGTATAAAAGAAGAGTATAAAATTATTATCATATTTATCGTAGAAACAGACAATGTTTGTATTGACGGAGGTTTCTATTGTTGAAATTTGTTTGAGTAGTTTTTTTTAAGTTTATTAATGCCTTAATTGGCACTCACAGCCTCCTGATATCGTTAGTGCTGAGTCAATGGGAACCCTTTAAAATTTAAAGCAAGATCAGATAAATTTTATGGATGAGGATGATTGATGGAATTAGATAGCTATGTTCATACTACAGGGAGTGCCATGTGCCACGGGTAGGCCTGCATGGTGGCCTCTTGCAGCTTCCCTCGTTTTCTTATGTTATGTTCTTTTTACTGTCTTCTACGCCTCTGAAAGGAATGTATATTTAAAAGCCCGAGGAATATTTCCCATATCTTTTATATATTTTTTTTATTTATTCGCCTATATATATATATATATATATATATATATATATATATATATATATATATATATATATATATATATATATATATATATATATCTCTCTCTCTCTCTCTCTCTCTCTCTCTCTCTCTCTCTCTCTCTCTCTCTCTCTCTCTCTCTCTCTCTCTCTCTCTCTCTCTCTCTCTCTCTCTCTCTCTCTCTCTCTCTCTCTCTATATATATATATATATATATATATATATATATATATATATATATATATATATATATACTGATTTTAACAGACCAATACAATCCTCTGTAATATGGGAACCAGATCTGCACTGCATAGTCTAAGTCGGATTTTCAACCTGGTGTTTGCGAACTCCCACAGGGGTTTAGAAGATTTCCAGGGTACTTAGATGGGTGATCTAAAAATATCCTTTGCAGTACCTTTGCATATTGAGTTAGTGTCAATCACGAATTAAAATTCTGTTCGCTGCCAGATCACTGGGGGTTGGGGTAGATGGTCTTAGATACTGATCTAATAATATCCTTTGCAATACCACTGCATGTGGAGTTAGTGTTAGTCACTAAATTAACATTCTGTTCGATGTCAGATTATTCTGGGTTCGGGTAGACGGTCTTATAACTCATGGGCTTCCTAACGTGAAGAAGGTTGATAACCCCTGAAGTCTGATCAATACTAAATGTAGCTTTGATTATATTTTAGAACTTTTTGTACTGTTTTTCTTTAATGTCACAAAAGATCAATCCTAATATAAGCAGCAGCAGCAGCAGCAGCTGTAGTAGTAGTAGTAGTAGTAGTAGTAGTAGTAGTAGTAGTAGTAGTAGTAGTAGTAGTAGTAGCAGCAGTAGAAGTAGCAGTAGTAGCAGTAACAGCAGCAGCATTAGAAGCAGCAGCATCGGGTCAGTAGTAGCAGCAGTTGATGAACACAATATGTTTTTTTTTTTTTTTTTTTGTTTTAGTAATTAGAATAATTTTCAACTTGTTTCGTTTGAAGGAATGCTCATCAGCAACAACAAGGATAAAAAACAGCAGCAATAACAACAATAGCAATAGGTCATGGGGAAGCCTTGTTGTAATTCAAAAAGCCCATCAGTAAGGCGCTGTTTTTGTACATTGGTCTGGCACTACGGTGTAATAAATGAATCAAATCAAATCAAATGAATCTCTTGTTCAGCAGGTCAGGAATTCAGATAATTTTCAATATCGGCCATATGGCAATAGAAGAGGACCCAAACTAGCAAGTTTTCAGTGTTCGCCAGCTGGTTTAATTAATTAATGGGTAAGCATCGTCAGGGAGAGACCCTGAGCATCGTCTCGTCTCTAAACGGTATATTACGATGTATTTATTGATTTACCATGCTTTAACTCCTTCCAATAGTTTTTTTTTATCATGGTATTCCTTTATATTTACTTGAGTTTATACGACTAATATCATTATATAGATGAAAATATACTTGTCTGGCGTACCAAACTCTTGAATTTTTAGAGACCTTAGTACCGCACAAAACATTTCACCTTGCTTCTACAGAGGTTAATTCTTCACCAGGAAAGCGTAGAGCATTTTTTTTTTTTTTCAATAAGAAAAAAGAAAATTTGCGGCTGAAACCGAAATAGCCTGAGGGTGCTGCAGTGATTCCGTCACCGTGTTCCTAAACTGCGTTTTGCCATAGCCTGAACATGGTGTGCCTTGAGACTAGAAATAACTCGTCAGATGGCCACTGTCCATTAGGTATAGGTCTCTGTTTGGTCTCTGTGACACCGAACACGTCTACGCTGAACAAATTGGTTGGCAATAGACAATATCATTATCAGACTTTGATTTCTAAGTTATGAAAATAGATTCATATAAGGGGCCTCATATGGTCAGTGATTCTTGTAATCTATTTCCTAGCCTAGAAGGAAAGAAATTATCATGCTAATTTTGAGTTATCAATTGAGTAACAAAGTAATTTTTATTCCAGGGATAGAGATGGTATAAAGAAAACACAATGCATGGTTATAACTTTAATTGTATACTATTAAGGCGTTTATTCAGTAGATATGCGTTTGAAATACTTAAGCTATTCTAATATATCGGTATGTGATAATAGAATATCCAAAAATATACGATATCTGGTGAATGTAGCAACGCAACACAAGTTTGGGTCCTCTCCTATAGTCTGCCATGTCTGGTATTTCGTATTATGTAGACTATACTGTTTAACACTTCCTCATTCAATATTCATTCTCATCCCCGTCCTCCTCCTCGTCTTCTGTCTCATCCTTGTCGTCCTGTTCGTTCTTTTGTGAGTCAATGACTCGTTCTCATGAAGTGTTTCTTTCTCAACCAGGACGCCCACGCTCAGTTCGCCGCCCGATGCGCAGTGAAGGCACACCAGGTGAGTTGGTTTTCGCGGCTCCACCGGATCTGCATAATTAAGATTATAAATATCTATTAATCTGATGGAGTATATATATATATATATATATATATATATATATATATATATATATATATATATATATATATATATATATATATATATATATATATATATATATATATATATATATATATATATATATATATATATATATATATATATATATATATATATATATATATATATATATATATATATATATATATATATATATATATATATTTAGGCGAGTACTTTGGGCAACTCTTTTGAGCCTGCAAGGCTTTTTTTTTTTTTTTTTTTTTTTTTTTTTCTCTCTCGGCCAGCTTTGCCCTCCATGTAAGAAAAAAAAAGTTCGGCAGCCCACCTTGTTGGTCCAGAGTTCTGTGATGGCGTCGTACTGATCCTCGGCATAGTCTGCGATGAAAGCCTCTCGGGCGGCGGTAAAAGCAGTCAGCTCTCGCTGGTGTAAGTCAATGGCTTCCCATCGGAGATCTCTCGTCGCCAAGTCCGCGAATCCTGCGCTGCGCAACTCTGACTCGTAGGTCTCCATTGAACAGAGAGAGTTACCTGTGTGACGGTGACGCACAGCAAAGTTCAGTAAGACATATCAGTCTCTAACAAGGACTGCTGCAACATCTGTTGCCCATCTTACCTCACTACTAACATATACATGTATTACAATACATTCTTTCCATCACAGCGTTTCACTATATACATAATATGTTTGGTTACTTTTACAAGGTGCAACTACAAGTATAATATATAATATAATAAATGATAAATTCAAGGTTCCTGACATATAGCGACAAAATTATATTACTTGTCCCTCTGAAAGAGAGAGAGAGAGAGAGAGAGAGAGAGAGAGAGAGAGAGAGAGCGCAGCTCACTGCTGGTAAAGTTGAGAAAGTCCATGGAGGGCGGTGTGGGTCCGGTGCAAAAGTCAGTGATGAAGAGAGTCCCGCCGGGCCGGAGCCATTTCTGTAGGCACGAGAAAATAACTTACTGTTTTTATGGAGACGAAAGACATAGAAGATTGATGCTAATCACCTAGTTGTGAAACGACACGAGTGGCACTAACGAACACTGGCGTAAGAATGTTTATAGCCAGCTACTGCACTTTACTTACGAAGAATTTCTTGAAGAGCTTGTCCCTGTCACCAATGTAGAGAAGACTGTCGCGGCTGTAGATGACGTCGTAAGAATCAGCCTCGTAGTTTACCATCATGATGTCGCTGATTTCGAACTGCAGCTATTGGAACATTAGAAACAGTCGTATATATATATATATATATATATATATATATATATATATATATATATATATATATATATATATATATATATATTTTTTTTTATTTATTTTTTTTTATGCAGGAGGGAAACCAGCTAAGGGGTACAAAATATTAGAAAAAAAGGCCCACTTGAACTGCTGGTTCCCTTAAAGAATAAAAAGAATTAGCCAAAATTAAGGAACAAATGTCTTGAAACCTCCCTCTTAAAAGAAGTCAAGTCGTAGGAAGACGGAGATACAGAAGCAAGCAGGGAGTTTGAGAGTTTACCAGAGAAAGGTATGAAGAATGATTGAGAGTACTGGTTAACTTTTGCGTTATAGAGAGTTGGACAGAATGGGGATGAGATGAAGAAAAAAGCTTTGTGCAGCGAGGCTGCAGGAAGAGGGGAGGCATGCAGTTAACAAGATCAGTAGAGCAGTTAGCATGAAAATGGCGATAAAAGATAGAAAGAGATGCAACATTTCGGCGGTGAGAAAGAGGCTGAAGACAGTCAGTCTGAGGAGGGGAGTTGACGGGACGAAAAGCTTTTGATTCCACCCTGTTTAATAAAACTGTGTGAGTGGACACCCCCTTCCCCCAAACATGCGAAGAGTACTCCATACAGAGGCGGATAAGGCCCTTGTACAGAGTTAGCAGTTGCAGGGGCAAGAAAAACTGGCAGAGACGCCTCAGAACGCCAAACTTTATAGAAGCTGTTTTAGCAAGAGATGAGATGAGATATTAAGTACGTTTCCTTAAAAGTAAGAAGATATATCTCAAATTAAAGGCTTGTGTTGAGATGAGCTGTTTAGTAGTTGAGGAAGTAAACTTACTCTCTTCTTGACCTGCTGCTCCATCTTGCCTTGTCTCTCAATGGCAATATGAATCATGTTGGAGGAAAGGTCGACGCCGTGCACGTGAACCCCATACTGGCGAGCAAGGTACAGCGCAGATCCTCCTGTGCCGCACCCAACGTCCAGCACTCTCTGGCCTGGGCGGAGATCCAGACGGGCACAGAAATCCTGTCGCCATGTGAGGCACACGTCTGAGACTGATATTCGTGATGACGCAAGATTTGTGGAAGGAAGGAATCTGTTCTAATACTGACCTGACCGTGACCGGGAGGCACAAAATGCGCCCACCTGAAGTCTGGCTTAAGGAGTGTGTGTGTGTGTGTGTGTGTGTGTGTGTGTGTGTGTGTGTGTGTGTGTGTGTGTGTGTGTGTGTGTTGTTGGTCCGCTGAGGACTCAAGAAAGCCTGATTTTTTATTTATCTATTTATTTATTTATTTTTTTTAGAACAGTTTAATAATGAATGAGCGTGAGCCGCTCTCTTACCCTTGTGGTGAACTCGCCTCCCGTGGAGAGCCAATTGTGGCCGCAGATCCTTTCCTTTGCTCTGATGACTTCCAGCGAGTCGCGTGACTCGAGGTACTGTCCGAGTTGGTTCAGCTCTTCTCCTTCCAGCCGCCGCGCCAAGAAACACATCTGGTTTGGGTTTCCGTGGTACTGAAAGCCGCGCAGAATTGCGTTAGTTGTTGGTAGTCTACATAATTTGCTTTGTACGCTGGATTTATATAGGTAGCGTTAGTGGTGGTGGCATGCATTTTGTAGGGTGAGTCTAGACGGCTTACTGGTGATGATTTATAGACTCCGTACTATACGCACGGTTCAGAATAGCACTAGATGGTGGCACTGCAATAATAGGGATTAAGTGCCGCCACTGACCTGGATGTAGGTGAGGATGCTTTTCCCGCGGATGATCTTGTAGCCTGCCTTGTCAGAAGAAGAGATTTGATGTAGCATTTGGCAGTAGTCGATCGGCGTGCGGTACAAGGTTGGGTTGTTGTTCCTCGCCACGTTGCCTACAGGGAGACTGCACTTCAGATATAAATCTAACCAACAATTTTTACAAGATTGGATAAGAATTCATTTGTTTGTTTAATTCGTTTATTTATTATATTTAGTTTATTTTGAAAGGAGTGTTGTGCTGTCAGTTCACACTAAGAAACGTCGCTAGAAAGAAAATTTTCTTAGGTACTTAAATTGTTTATTTCGAACTTTCGATATAGGTTGGTGTGTGTGTGTGTGTGTGTGTGTGTGTGTGTGTGTGTGTGTGTGTGTGTGTGTGTGTGTTATTAAGATAAACTGTTAGTCTGTCTGTCTTTCAGTGTCAAGTCTTCACAGCGATGAGGCTCTTGCTAATACAATTCCATGATGTTTTGGAACTCTTTAATAACATCTAACCATTTTATCTGGCAAATTCTCAAAACTTTCAGAACTTGCTAACCTCATGTCTACCTCCCCACCTCGCTGCACAATATTTCATATACTTATTCTGAGCTGTATTATGTTCACTGACCTGATTGGTGGTAGCAAGACTCCCTGAGGAAGAAGTGACCGTCGGGCGTGAGCCATTCTATGATCTTACGAAAGACGCCGTTCGTCTCTGCGTCACTGAGGTACATGAAGAGCCAGTTGCTGAAGACTAAGTCGAATGATCCGGCGGGGAAGTCTAGTCTGAGGAAGGGACGTAGTGGTGATACTCGAGGGAAGAGATTAGTCTTTCATAAGGATGTTTTTCATAACGTGTGAATCGTCTAAGAAAGTAAACAGTGCGATACAACAGTAAGGATTCTTGACAAAAGATCCGTCGCCAGTGGTCCGCCTGTGTGTACACTTACTTGGTCACATCGGCGCACTTAAAGGCCACGTTTTCAAAGTGCCCGTTCTCTTCTTGGTTCTTTTCGATGTACTGCTCCATGAAGTCCACGGCTGTCACGTGCCCCGCTATTGTTGCTAACTTAGAGGTAAATCTCCTGCAAAAGTGAAAGTAAAAGTGTCAAAATTTTAGATGAAGGTGGAACGACATATCTGTTAAAGAAAGTATGAATTAGAGTTAGAAGATAAACGAATTATGCCCGAAGCGTTTCTCACCCAATGCCTGCTCCGAGCTCCAGGACTCGTTTGCCTTGATAGTTGGGCAGGTAGGAGAAGATTTCATTTTGGTCGTTCTCGTGCAGATAGACAGCTTCATTGGAGAGCATCATAGACTCAAGAGAGGGTCGGTACACTTGCCAATAGTTCTTCATCTTCTGACGGACCTCCTCGCTTTCTCCTTTGTTGTGGCTGATGAAGCGTGCTGGTGGAGGAAGGACGTGTAATGACTTATGCTGCTGCTGTTTTTTGTGACATAGGTATATGAATAATTTTGAGCGTGAAAATTGTTGATGCTAAGAAAGTTATAGACGTGTGTGCTGGTATATTTTTTTCCGTCAACATCATGCGGCGAGGTTTTATCAGATGCAGCCATGCGTGTGTGATGAGGCGACATTTGTACAGTGATCGAACACCGTTGACGGGACTCATACTTTGTAAATCCTGATCAGTGACGAGAAAATATATAGTGGTGGTGGTGTCTTCTCTGCTGTGGTGCCGAGGTGAAAATCGTGGAGAATGTCATTATTTCAACGATCGTAGGTACCACTAGCTCATTTTCGTCATAGTATGGACAAGACTAGTTCAAGGTGAAGGCCGAATTTGTAATTCTTCCCATCCTTCCCCTCCTCTCAGTCTTCCCTACTATAGATAACAGTTGGCAGATATTTCCGTCAGCAGCCTCTTGCCCTGTACTGCGACGTGGCAACAAGGCAGCGCGCCCCTCTGTTGTTGTGATATCATGTGATAGCAGAGTGATGACATGAGTCTGAGGAAGATATGGCGTTCACCTCAAAAACGCATGATTGGCGGAGCCGCTCACGCCACCGCCTTGCCTCAGTTGCTCCTGTTGCCCATGCCGCTCCCCGTCTCCCGCCCCTCCCTTATCCTTGCATTTGTCGTTATTTATCTTTCATCCGCTTACTCAGCTGGCGGGTTGTGCGTCACCTGTCTTGTGACCTGAAGTAACCGTGAACCTTTGTGATTCACCCACTCGTTGAAGTAAGTATTAAGGGGGCCGGGATTAAGGGTTTGTCCGTCATGCGGTGGAAATTTTTTTTTATGGATATTTTAAAACTATGAAATCCCAAGATTCGCTTCCCTTTTGTATTAGTCTCTCGATCTGCGACTGTAGGTAGGTAGATAGTAAGTAGGTAGGTAGGTAGGTAGAGAGAGAGAGAGAGAGAGAGAGAGAGAGAGAGAGAGAGAGAGAGAGAGAGAGAGAGAGCTTTGTGCAGGGTAAAGTTCAGATGTGTCTTGGACCGAAATATCGTGTGTTGCGTCATCTTCTCGTGGGAGATTAAGGAGGCACCGGCGTTATCTGTCGTCTTGTGAAACGTAATATCTTGCTGTGGAAAGTAACCTGGTACTCCTAATCGGAACTTGTAAATTAGATATTAGAAGTGTTGATGACTTGCAATATGCTTTCAACCATTCTTCCTCATTCCTCTTTTTTTCTTTTTCTTTTTATTTCACATCCTCATCACTACCATCACCAGCTCCTCCATACCCTTTTCCTAATATTAATGATGATGCTGCCGCCGCCGCTGCCGCCGCCGCCGCCCTCTTCGCTTTCGCTTTCGCTTTCGCCTTCGCCTTCGCCTTCGCCTTCGCCTTCGCCTTCGCCTTCGCCTTCACCACCACCACCACCACCACCACCACCACCACCTACTACTACTACTACTACTACTACAACTACGTAGTAGTAGTAATAGTAATGGCAGCAGCAGCAGCAACAGCAACAGCAACAGCAACAACAACAACAACAATAATAATAATAATAATAATAACAATATCAGTAACAACAACAACAACAACAACAACAACTGTAGCATCAATGTTAGGAGGAGAAAAAGAAAACAAGAAGACCAATGCTTGGAAAATTATCGAAATTCACGAGCGACCTCTAGGTTAGCGCTGTCTGGTTAATTTCCACAGTCCATTACTCGCCGCTCTCTTCCCTTCCAGTCCTCATTACAAGACGACGCTACACACGGTAATGTTTTGGTGCTAGATGATACAGGGCCATTGGGAAGGTAAATTAGATATGTAATCCTACTGACCTCTCTCTCTCTCTCTCTCTCTCTCTCTCTCTCTCTCTCTCTCTCTCTCTCTCTCTCTCTCTCTCTCTCTCTCTCTCTCTCTCGTTTTATGTACTTCGGAATTTAATTAGGCTTCAAAGAATATCATGTGTCTCAGCGCTTTTATAATTGCAACAAATTTGGTGAGGAATGAAAATGCGATACTGATCCGTCTTTATTCGACTTTAATAAACATCCCATGTAGTGAAAGACCTTAGCGTGTTAAAAAAAAAAAAAAAAAAAAAGAAAAAAAACGTAGGTTTGACTAGCTTTTAGTTTATAAGTGGGAAGATGAAGGTGTACTTGATAGTTGGCCCTGTAATCCCAGTAAATACGATCCTCTCCACATATTACACCAGAAGAAGCCAGTAATTTGAGTGTTAATCTACGTAAATGGTCAGCACACTACACGGACAATCAAGGAAATCTTCAACATGTCCTTACCCATTTTTCAGTTGTGGAGTTTGTCGAAATACAAAGGCGTTGCAGGGATCGAGTGACGCCGCCGCACAGGGGTACAGTTTTTTAAATGTTGGGCACTACAAATGATGAACAGTTGCCACTTGCCTGGCAGTGTCAGGCATCTAGTGACCTGACGCACTATGGGTCCTCGTGGCACTTCATTCATCCTATCCATGCGTGATGTGGGCCTCCTGGCGCCACCTTTGAGCTGCTGCACTGATACAAATATTATCTTATAGTTGACGCCAAGTGAACTCTTTGTTGCGGTGCAGAAATCTTAATTCACAGTATGATTTCTCTTCGCTGCCATCCCAGTTATATTGCTGAAGGTAGTATGAAATTTCTCTCTCTCTCTCTCTCTCTCTCTCTCTCTCTCTCTCTCTCTCTCTCTCTCTCTCTCTCTCTCTCTCTCTCTCTCTCTCACACACACACACACACACACACACACACACACACCGCGTAGTGTAGTGGTTAGCACGCTCGATTCACAATCGAGAGGGCCGGGTTCGAGTCCCGGGGCGGCGAGGCAAATGGGCAAGCCTCTTAATGTGTGGCCCCTGTTCACCAAGTAGTAAATAGGTACGAGATGTAACTCGAGGGGTTGTGGCCTCGCTTTCCCCGTGTGTGGAGTGTGTTGTGGTCTCAGTTCTACCCGAAGATCGGTCTATGAGCTCTGAGCTCGCTCCGTAATGGCTGGGTGACCAGCAGGCGACCGAGCTGAGGTGAATTACACACACACAAAGAGAGAGAGAGAGAGAGAGAGAGAGAGAGAGAGAGAGAGAGAGAGAGAGAGAGAGAGAGAGAATTTTTTATTCTGCAGTAACCTGGGAACTGGTGTGTGCCGGATCTTGTGACCTGTGCATAGCAAGCACTGATGTCTGCGTTAATCAGATGATACATTGTAGTTGGCGCTTTCATGATAATGGTTTATTTGCCAAGAAAGTTGAACAAAGATTTATAACAATTTAAACGCTGCCATTCTTAAAATATTAATCATTTGATATATCTTGGCCACGATTTTCAACAAGTTATCGTTTATTTATTTTTTACTTTGTGTATGTACTACACACATGTATTAGTTTATAGGCCTGTATTTCACTGCTGAACTAAACTTCGAAGATACACAGAATCGGAGATGATTCAGTGCAGACAGTGGTCGGTGGCAAACTAACGAATTTTCATATTACTAAATACATTCGATCTTATTCAAATACATCGCATTGCATTAAATATTTCGGCTCTTTAGTAAGCATAACAACAGTCAGGCATTTAACTAGCTTAACAGTCGTTCAGGTATCTCTCTCTCTCTCTCTCTCTCTCTCTCTCTCTCTCTCTCTCTCTCTCTCTCTCTCTCTCTCTCTTCACATGGCAACTGTGGACACGTGAATGTAGAAAAAAATAAATAACCATGTCCTTGCTGCTCTGACGTATACTGCATCATGGAATTTTCTAGACACGTGTTGGAAGTTTAGAAAGGAAGAGGTGGGGCAAGACGAGTGGAGAGTGTGGAGGTGACGGTAGTGATGGAGATTGGTTTGATTTCAATTGATTAATGTGTTACGCTAATTGGTTAAGGGTTGATAGTAGGCAGTGGATAGTTTGTGATGGCATTGTTAGTTGGTGATAGAAGTGGATAGTGATTATTGTAGCGGTGAGAGTCGTGGTGGTGGCAATAATGTTTGTTGTTATCGGTTCAATTACTGTTTCGGTGGTATTGAAGATATGACTTCTCTGTATTCCTACGTTGACTATTTATTTATTATAATTATTATTATTATTTTTTTTTTTTCACTGGATGAGCCTCACTGCCTAATCCTCATCCTGACACTCCTCGATCGTCACTCATCAGGAAGTATAGCATTCATTCCCTTTAACCAGGAACTGCTCTCCAGGTAAACTCTGCGTTTATATTTCTTGAAATTAGATATCCTGTAATCATCATCGCAGAAAATATGATTGTTAATGATACAGCGAATATGCAGTATTTCTATGTTATTTAGACTTCGAAAAAAAAAAAAAAAAAAGCAATGCTGTAGTAAAAATCGCGGGTGTCTGTGTGTATGAACCCTCCATGAAACAGCGGAGATGCTTCGAAGTATGTTTCGGCCGATGTTTTCTGTCTTTTTTTGTCAGGTGTAGTTGGGCCGGTGGTAGTCACCAGTCGGTCTGTGCGCTGCGTCCAGGTGAGATGTTGCTTGCAGTCATTGCATTATTTGTGTATTTCGAGCATTCAGCCAAGTTAGTGTTTGATTTTAACTAGTGTTATTGCACTGACGTGATTGAAATGTGTATGACGTGTTGCTTCTTTCTGCCAACAGGTAGAGACAGGCGGGAATGATGGTGAGTGAAGCTATCGTCACACTAGAAGGTGGCCAGACTGAACGTGAACGCAGTTGAAGTGGTGGGTAGTGAATAAGAGTGTGTCAGCCTCGCATTGCATGGATTGGGTTGTATGGGAAAGCTTAGGATGTTGCAGAATAGTACCAACCGCGGTAAAAGTACAGAATAGGATCCCCCCTTTTCCTCCATCCCATCCCCCCAACCTGCTCCAATCATCTAGAGTTTAGTGTACGAAACTGTAACAACCAACCAAATCATTGTGGACTTGGATTCTGCAGGCACCGGAATATTAATTTAATTACTATGGCCATGGCCTTACAAAAGCCGTCCTCACATTAAAAACATCACGGACATGTTGTATTGTATATCACCTCGCATGGTTGTTTCAATGATTAGAAAGGTGCCATTCTTGACTTTTTCCTCAACCGCTTGTTAATTATCCGAATTCAGCTTAGTAACCACCTAGTATGTGAAGGCGTTCCTCAGCCTCCAAAGGAAAGCTTTCATAACCTAGTGCTATTGGATTTCCTCAGTATTATGTCGGGGTTACCTGTTTTTGTTCGTTGTACGTCACTGACAGGTGTTCGTCTGTAATGTCTATAAGCAGATACTTCAGTGATTCACAAGTGATAGTTGAGTGGTTCACAAGGTAATAAGCGATAGTTCAGCGATTCACAGGGTATAACAGGTGGATAGTTTAGTAGTTCACAGGGTAACAGGCGGGTAATTCAGTGGTTCACAGATTAATAAGCGATAATTGTGGTTCACGGGGGTAACAAGCGGATAGTTCAGTGGTTCACATGAGGTACTTGATCCCACCGTGGGACTCCGTGTTCGCTACCTGCTCACTGGTAATTTGGCGATTGCTTAGTTGATGTAATCATTAGTTCCGCAACCAGCTCTACATTATATTTATTGACTTAGTAAATTTCATCTTCATTTTGAATAACGCGTAGTAACTAGGTTCCTTTGCCTAAACTTACCCATACCCAGGACCACGAAGACAGGAACTGTTTTCCTCTCATACCGCAGTTTACTTCTGTCTCTGTCTGTCTGTCTCTCTCTCTCTCTCTCTCTCTCTCTCTCTCTGTCTCTCTCTCTCTCTCTCTCTCTCTCTCTCTCTCTCTCTCTCTCTCTCTCTCTCTCTCTCTCTCTTTCTGACACTGTATCCATTATGTTGATTATTATAGTTTGATTTTTGTGTATCCATCATATAAGGTAACTGATTTTATAATATTCATACATTGTCATGCTTTTTATATAATATATATATATATATATATATATATATATATATATATATATATATATATATATATATATATATATATATATATATATATATATATAATCCGGCCATCATTTTGAAGTTGTTTGACAGTGATGGGGAGACTTATTAAACGAACTCCTATTCTCAAATTGCAGGTACAATTTTCTTGCAGTAATCTATTCCTTCCTTCAGAGACTGTCTTCATTGTGGTTGGTTGAGAATAAAATGATTTGGGGAATACAAATTCATCTCTGTTCACTAATCATTGTCCATGCAGTCATTAACATTTTAGCCCAAATCAGGTTGTTACATGCCAGATTTCATATGTTATTCAGTGGCCACGTAAATTACTAGCTAGGCCTTAAATTGTGAACAGATAACAGTTTAACCTGCATGTGTAGCCTTTTCCATTAAAGACCTTGATACTGGATTTGTATATTCATCGTCTATCAGTCATATCAACAAGTGTTAATTAAGTACAGGGAACAATCAGTATATACAACTGATTACATTTATTAGAAGCTATATACAACTTGTATAAGCATCATTAGACCCAGAATTTTTTTCAGGTTGAAAATGGTATCGAACTATCTCCACACAACCCCTATTGGTGGTGCTTATGCCCTATGGTGACATGGGAAGCAGGAAGGAAGAGGTGGCAAGACATAAGACTGATTAAGGAAAAGAGCAAGGGATTAAGAAACTATCTACTGAGTGTTGACTGGCAACGGATAGGAGGGAACGCCCAGAATGGAGGTGAGGAAGAGGAGGTTGGATCAGAGAGGTGGGGGTAAGGTGTGAAGATGAGAAGGGAAATGACGGACAGAAGGATGAGTGTTAAGGGAGGTGTGGTCCGAGTCAGGTGATGGGTAATAGGGGAATTACCGTGTGTATTTACTTGATACATAAATGTCATACAGGCCAAGTCACTAACACTGCCATGTGTAGGGCTGACAGCCTCTTGCAGCCTCCCTCATTTTCTTGCATTCTTAATTGAACACTAAGGACATAATGGAGTTTTTTGTTATTTTATTGTTCTGAAGTCTTGACCTCTTGCTGAAGCTTAAATTTATAGTACTTCTTCATATTATAGAAACTATTTTACTGTGATACAGTAGGATTCTATCTATCTATGATTTTCTATGTTCCAGTTTCCGAGATCCACAGCGAGACATGTAATCCTGGAATGAGTAAGCCTCAACATGATGCAAAAACATGACAAAAGAGAGGAATAAGAAGTCTTCATTGCCAGTGTTGGGACCAATCATATCAGCTGCTTACCTGCTCACCCACCTGCCGATGTCACCCTAGCCAACTACTGAAGTGGCACTGTGGTCTGTATTCAACAGCTGAGTGTGGTCTGAGTCAGGTTATGTTGAGATGGGTGATGATGTGAGGTTGGGGAATATTGATAGGGCTGAAGTGGGGGATTTAAAGCAGGGAATTATTGTATAAATAATACTTCCTTGATAAATTACATACAGACCAGGTTGCTAACATCTCATCTAAAATGGTAAGATCACAAATGAATGACAGAAGAGACGATATAGAAGATTGAAGGCAGGAGGTGAGATTTTAAGGTTATGATATAACAAATTAGAATGGACTACAGGTTAATGAGTAAAGCTAAAAGGAATTATGAGTTGAAGGTAGACAGCCAGGCAAAGATGGATCCCAAGGGATTTTTTCAGATATACAAGTCAAAAAAGTAAGAAATTAGTCCTATAAAGGCAGCTAATGGGGAGCTGGTTAGTTCTGGGGAGGAGATTAGTAATACTAAAGTATGAACAAGTATTTTTCAACTGTTTTCACTCAGGAAAACCTGCAGGGAATTCCAGAGAGAACAGATTTTTAGAGCAGAAGAGTGAGAAGCCGACAGATATTTACATACCCTAAAGGAGATGGTAGAGCAGGAGATAGATCAACTAAAAATAAAATTGAAGTCACCAGGACCTGATAAAATATACCCAAGATAAGGAATGCAAGGTCGTCAGGGAGTCGCTTGCATTGGTCTTTAGGATATATATCACTAGGGTCAGATGAGGTACTGATAATGTGGAGGCATGCCAACGTTGTATGCATATTTAAGAAAGAGAAAAAACCATTAACTTCAATTATATAGGTCAGTAATACAGCAAAGAAAATAAGGGAACATCTAGCTAGACAAGCACCAACTTGAGATAAATCATTCTCAACATAGACTTATGAAGGGTTTTTACAGGAAAGTTAGAGGTGGCCACCTGCAGCTGAGGTACGCAATTGACATCAACTTTCATGGAGAAGCACACTTCATTGGCAGCTGCAGACTGGTGAAGAAAAGTTGTCTGCCGCAGCAATAGTGAAAGCTTACAGAAAGTATAAAGGACAGGCAACAGGCCAGAATCAAACTTGCCACTCTCGTATCTTCATTGCCAGTGTTGGTACCAATCAGATCAACTTCCTGCCTGCCGAGATTGTCCTCGCCAACTAGTTTAGTGGTTCCCATAGGATTCAACAAAAGTGTGCCAGTTGGATCAGCATCACTACTGAGGATAATGAAGGTGGACCGAGGTCGCCTAAAATTGTACTAAGCCGGAAACACTTGGAAGACACTCTGGAGAGGATATATTGTAATAGTGTGTAGCAATTAATAAAAAAAAAAAGTACTTGTTTATCAAATTCTCCATTTATCTTTGATTAGTATAATTTTAGGCCACCTTCAGTAAGTGATGTTGGCACACTTTGTCAAATCCAGACCACAGTGCCTTATGGAAGCCACTTTAGTTAGCCAGGATGAGGCTAGGCAAGCAGGAAGTTGATCTGATTGTGCAACACTAGCCAAGGAGGAAGTTGATCTGATTGTGCAACACTAGCCAAGCAGGAAGTTGATCTGATTGTGCAACACTTTCATCTGGATCTGCTGTGCAACACTCATCTGGATCTGCAGTTTTTGGCAAGCCATTTCTGTTGCACACTTTCATCTGGATCTGCTGTGCAACACTCATCTGGATCTGCAGTTTTTGGCAAGCCATTTCTGTCATGTGCAAGGAAACTCAGATGTATTTTCTTGCATCATCACCAAGTCTATTGAAGAAAAGAATACAAATAAAAAATTAGTGTTCCCATCCATGAAAATGTAGAATTCCTTAAATATATCAGATGACTGTTAAAGCATGCTAGGCTATATATCAGATGGGTTTCTTTCTTCCTGATCTAGCAATGAAGGGAACTAAGACAAGTTCAGTGCTTGTAATCAATGGGAAATGGAATGACTTGTTCATGGAACTCATCTTTCCTGACTTAGCAATGATACTTAAGCGAGAGCTGCAGGTCAATAGTGATCAGTACGTTACATATTGTAGCAATGATACTTAAGCAAGAGCTGCAGGTCAATAGTGATCAGTACGTTACATATTGTAAATCCTTAAATTTAAAATTAAGTTGTCAAGAAATACTTATGTAGTAAACGAATATTTTCATTGAAATCATTTAATATACATGTATATTTAATTTTGACTATGAATCATTATTTTTATAACCATTATTTAATATACATGTATATTTAATTTTGACTGAATCATTATTTTTATAACCAATGTAACAACACTTAAATCACTTTCAATACATCTAGATACTCATTTTCGTTTTAAATTATGAAAAAATCATAAGTAATTTCGATTGTTTCAATCATTCAATATATGTGGTCTCAATGTCCAATACATTGACACTGCCTACTTACTCTTCCCGCTAACGTTCATCAGCTCTTCGCCCACTGGACCAAACGCCTCCGTTTGTTAAGGGTTTCTGTCCTTCACTCACAGTGAGGAACACACACCCTATCTCTTGCACCTGGGATCTGTCCCTGCAAGCGAACAGTAATAAATTTCTGGTATTTTTTACATGAGAGGGGTTTATTTCATCCTGTTTTAAGGGAGGGGGGGGGGTGAGGGGAATGGAAAAAAAAAACCGACGGAAACGAAGGACAGGTCGAAATCTACCGAAAGAAAATAATTTCGTCCCAGTATGGTGTAAGACTATAAATTTTCCTAATTTCGTATTCATCTGTACACACCTCAAACACTCCATAAATTTTCCTAATTTCGTATTCATCTGTACACACCTCAAACACTCCTGAATTCCTAATTTCGTATTCATCCATATATCTGTACACACCTCAAACACTCCTGAATCCGAAGACTTATAAATCATCCCTATCCTCTAGGTTTGCATGACGGATGCCGGGATGCGGCTCATCGCGATATTTGTGTGCATTGGCAACACTCACGCGAATTCCACTTGTGTTGTACTTGGCCACACGAGATAGATTGTAAATTCGAAACGCTACCATCAATGAATGTAACGAAGCTCGCTACTAGTTTTCGAAATTTAATTTCTCGGTCAGTATTCATAATGCAAAGTAAAACTCGCAGGACAGTGGCTAATTGTACTTCCATGTCTATGGACGCATAAGTATGTGTTCCTTCAAGCGCCAATCATCTCGATCACTACATTACCTAAACTGAAAAACTTCCTCCACCACGACCCTTACTAACAAGCACAACTGGAGAATGAAGAATGTCCTGCAGGGCGCGGAGAGTGGCAAGGGCTACACGCGCGTAAGTCTTGCGAGGGAAGCATCCATCCATACTCCCGATGCTGCCGCGAATGAAGAGATGAGAGTCCCTGCTGTGTGAGGCATAAATAAGGTTCTCTCCGGCAGCTGGGGGTTTCGTCCAAACGTCTGCATGGTCGTGGCGTCGACGTCTCCCTATTGGCGGCGGCAGCACCACATCCACCTGATTCCCATTGTTGTTGTTGCTCGCCGCATTGGCGTTGTTACTTGCTACGTTGTTATTGTTGTTTACGTTGTTGTTGTTGTTATTGTTGTTGATGTTGTTCACGATGTTAAACACTGTGTTGAAGACGGTGACTGCTACAGAAGCGAAAGCCATCTGCGTGAGGGAGGCGGATACGGTATCTGCGTAGGAAGGGCAAGCATCGGCACCAGCACCACCACCTCTCACGGGAAGGTACATTACACCGCGGTCCTCCCTCTTCATCCTTGGGTGCACCGTTTCAATACCGGGGGATGAATTATTCACGCGGACTGTCAGTAGTTTGAGGAAGTCTTGCTGCAGCTGGTGACTGAGTAAGGTCGAAGTGTCCGGCTTTGTAATACCAGACATTTGGTTTAAGACGTGATAGGCGGAGGTGAGGCTTCCACGTCCCCAGGTTCTCCCCTCGGTACGTTGTATACGCCAGTTGTCTGTCACATGACGACGTGCCATGGTCTGCAGCTCCTCCTTCAGACCATCCAGTTTTGTGATTCCGAGAGGAGATTTGTGGGCCAAGATTCTTGAGATGACTGGTGGCACCACTGAGGCACATAGCGCCTGTACCACGGCCAGAACACCCAACAACCTCATGCCTTGCACCGTCTACCTAGTTCTCTGTTGTGTGACTGAGAAAGATGAGGCGGCAGCACCTAGCAAGAGCATGCCGCCGCCTCCATGTCGATACAGTTCGCGGAGCGTGCACTGACATAATGTCACGCAACAAGGAGTCCGTGGACGGAGTAATTCAAGACATTTACAGTTTACACCAGACTGAATTACATATACAACAGATCCCTCCACTAACCTGGGAACATAACCACCTTTTGGAATAAAATTATGAAAACATACAGCATCAACAATTATGAAAGGCAGCGCTGGAATTCTTATACAGCTGGATGTAAGTACTACGTCACTGATCTTTCGACGAAATCCCTAATAATGATAAAGACATGTATCAGCCTCTCTTATTCTTCCCAGAGAATCTCTCCCCGCACTCCACAATCCCTCATCCTCTCTCTTGTCGTCACACTGTTATTCCTCCGTTACATTGATTGCCTGCCCGAGTGGTTTCGCTGCGTGCAGGTGGGTGTCTACAGTGAACTGCTCAACGGGGTGAGACCCGGTGAATTAAGTGACTGTGTGAGGCGCTGGATTGAACCATCCTCCCCATAGCGGTTCATCCTCAGTGTGCTAAGTCAACACCCGGGAGACACATCTCTCAGGTACAGTAACACACACACACACACACACACACACACACACACACACACACACACACACACACACACACACACACACACACACACACACACACACACGTCAACAAGAGCTAATTAACAAAGTATCCTTTATTAAACTTCGACACAGGACAGAAAGATCTTCCTTGGAATGACAAATCTATCTGTGCTGAATCTGATCACCACCACCGTTGCCGCTACTGCTGCCACCGCCACTCCCAGTGTATATAATTCAACTGGCAGGTGAGAGAAACTTGAAACATTGCACTACGTTTGTGGCAATCCCATATTGTGATTCACGAACATCTAGTTAAGAGAACTGGCATTATGTTCTAGTTTATACCAAAACAAATATCGCATCATAGAACAAAAAATAAGAAAACTTTAGATAAACATACAACACTTGAAGAAATCTCGGGAAAGCATGTATAATTTGACGAGTATCAGTGATCAAAGCTCTCAAGGCCAAAGTCATGACAGCGCAGCTTGCGCCGTCTGCCCAGTGTTTATCTTTTGACGTGTCTTACGACCGCGCAAAGGGTATAGATATCGGCTA
>NC_059272.1:22565985-22623485 GCF_017591435.1 Portunus trituberculatus | reverse complement strand
CTTACACAGCCACAGCGATCCCCTGGAGGTGCTGGGAGGGATGGAATACATGGTTCGCAAAATTCACTAACTTTTAACGTGACGAAGTCTGAAACAGAAACAAATTATGCTAAGAGGGACGGGCTTTGGTTAATAGGTGGTGTGGTGTGGGAGAGGCCTCGTGTTGGAGGTGTTGCCTCATGTCCACACGCTGACAGAGGCAAGGCCGATGAGCATGCCAGGTAAGGATCTGTGTCCGGTAAGTGACTGACAATACTTCTTTCGCACAGGAATTAAGAGTGGCATTCCTGTTTCCATCAGGACACGGAGGCATCAGGCGTGGTGGCCTTGGCTGCCTCACACCACCACCACCACAAAACTGCCGCCACTCAATCCTCTTGAGTTTGTGCGGCGACGCCGTCAACGCCTCAAGCTGAGCAACTCAGTCTCCAACAAACACAGGAGAATGGATTCCAAGAAATCCAAAGTGTAAGTCAAGTTTTAGTTGGTCAGTCATGTAAGATGCCACTCGTCCTTTCCTGACATGAACAATTACCACTCTCATAAGCATTTCTTGCAGGACACAAAGGGTGACCTTCCTGCTGACTGAGGAGAACCCCGAGGACCGCTGCCCGGCGAAGGAGAACATCAAAGTTTTTACGCTCCTTAACTTCCTCCTCGCGTCTTCCAACATGGCCATCAACATAGTCAACAATATCAACAACAACAATAATAATAACAATAATAACAATAATAATAATAACAATAATATCGATAACATCAACGTCAACACCAACAATAACAACGCAAATAACGTCAACAACATCGACCTTAATCAGATGGGACGACGACGGAGAAGAGTAACTATACAAAGACCCTCTTTCACAGAATCATTCTCCTCCTATTCCGCCTTCCATAACAACAACATCCTTCTCTCTGCCCACCGCTGCATCGGTGTCATTCCTAAAAGCCAAGCCCAGGTGGCGCTGGTGCTGGCAGTTGACCTCGTCTTGGCGGTACAGGAAGTACTTGCTGTCCAACCTATTCTACTACATTCTCACTCCTTCGGTAGCCGGGAAAGCCCTGCGGGGTTCTTGGAAGATAAACGGGTAGAGAAGATCCCCATGACATCTACTAGTACTCAGGCCATTCAAGAGCTGGTGTGCGGCGCCTCACAAGTGGCTTCTCTTAGTGGCTCTCTCGCCGCCGCGGTGTTCCAGGAGTTAAGGTGATTACAACTTTATCTCATAAATGACTTTTTTTCATTCACTGATACATTGGGGTCATTGCATTGATGTCATTCACTTAATAGGGTAACATTTTACTTTCACTAATGTTCCACCAGTAAAGACCATCAATCTGGCGTCCCGTGCGGTTAAGTCAAGAAATTAATATGCGAACGAAATGTAATCATCCAGTTACAAAAGCACGTTCTCCACCTAAGTACGGATTTTACTCGAGCAGCTAAAATTTGTCTCATTGTTCACCACCGGGAAGACGAAATAGAAATATAAGACAATAATTTCGGGGTGTTTTGTAATCAACCTTTAGTGATTTCAAAGATGGCAAAATCAAAGCTAGACAAATTCCCGCTGTAATAATAATCATTTATTAATCACAGAAGCTATATAATTCACGTTTATCACTACGTTAACAAATAATAAAACATACCAAACGTTCATTATGTAATTGTATCCTCGTCTCGCATTGTTACATCATAATGGATGTTTTTTTTTTTTTTTACCAGTGGAATGGTGCTAAAGTACCTACTGCCAGACGCCTCACCTGCCCTGCTGCACTATATGACCACCTGCACCACCACCACCACCACCATATGACTAGCTACGAACCTGCCATGACTGCCTCAGATATGTCCATCACCACCATCTCTTTATTTCCTCTTCAAACAATAAAATATATAACTTGAATTATTCTGTTGCCGCTTTAACGTTAACATAATCACTAGCTGCAAGTTAAAACCATCCACAGTATTTTTGCTACGGAAGAATCGGAAGGCAATCGTAATACCCCCCAAAATAAACAACCTAGAAGAGACGACTGAGTGTTAAGAGTAAATTTGAGAAGGATATGTGAATAATGATTGTATCGCTGACATCAGAGAGAGAGAGAGAGAGAGAGAGAGAGAGAGAGAGAGAGAGAGAGAGAGAGAGAGAGAGAGAGAGAGAGAGAGAGAGAGAGAGAGAGAGAGAGAGATATCCAGACCGTAACGGAAAGCCTGTGAACAAATATACTCATCTACACAGCATGAAGGGAGAGGTTGACAGGAAGGCTGAGCAGCCTCAGTTGGAGAAACTCGAGGGAGGGAAGAAGCCGCAGTGACACGAGGAACAAAACACCTAACCAATATATAGAGAAATTGATAACTCTTACCATTGAAAATCTACATCCCATAATTATAAGTTTATCACAGGAGCACAAAAATACATGATGGAATGGTGATGAAAGACTGCCGAGTGAGTGAAGCATTGAAGCGGTAGTTGGTGCGATGCAGTGAGACGAGAGCATTGCTGTTCACTGTTAATGACACTAAATACTTTCTATACCTCACTACAGTAACTCTATAAAATTTTTACAGAAAAAGAAAATGAACTACAGTAACTAAAGACTTAATTATTCGGTAATCTATTGATTTTGCCGGTCAAGGTGTCTTTCAAAATATCATAAAAAGCGTATACACCACGATCTTACTCAGACCAAAACAGTCAAAGAATTAACTTCAGGGTTTCCGAGGGACAAAACAGCAACGTGCGACATAGGAATTCGTATTAAAGATGTTTATTTACAGCAACATCCTCATTCTTGGGTACCTGTCAGGTCTCGTCGCGTCTACTGTGCTCGGCAACCTCTCTAACGTGTTTTCGTCTCCACGTGCTAACAGTGCACACCTTAATCTAACAGCTTTCCCTTCTCTCGCAACTCGTGTCAAAAGAAAGGCCATGATAAGACAGCAAGTCAGCGTTCTGCCACACAATCTTCCCTTAAGCCCTCAGGAATTCGTGAAGCAAAATAAGTATTCCGCCACACGACACAGAGAAAGCAACATGCAGTACAAGACGTAAGTACTGTCGAGACTACCACTAACAGGCAAGTCATACTCTGGTACCCTTTCGTAACTCATGTGTGTGTGTGTGTGTGTGTGTGTATATATATATATATATATATATATATATATATATATATATATATATATATTATATAATTTTTTTCCCCCATTTTACAGCATAATAACCAGGCTCAGTGTAAACACAAAATTATTTATATAAACAATGTACTTTTTCTGAACAAACAGTGGATGTGAATATCATAATGTAATCAACAATATTCCACATCCATCCCTACAGCCACGTGCACTACTGCCACACCAGTAACCACCAACTAACCTCAAAACACTGGCAGAGTCCGATCGCCGGTAGTAACACTGTCTTAAACCCCGCCCAGGCCCAGCCAAGTGACCTTCCTGGTGCCCCAAGACACTCCAAATCCTTGTCCCACGAAGCAGGGAGTCGGCGCCCTCACCCTTATCAACTTCCTTGTTGCTGCCGTGGCCGCTACAACCAACATCCTCAACAACAATAATAATAATAATAATAATAATAATAATAATAATAACAACAACAATATTGTGAACCTCAACGCAGATAGCAATAACAACAATGCTAATAACATCAACAACATTGACTTCGGTGGTCGTCGCCGCCGCCGGTCAGCAGTGGTAAGGAAGTGAAGAGAAGCTACCTAGTTGTTTTATATATGATTACGCATTTTTTTTTTTTTCAGTCACTCCAATCATCACCTTTCAAGTCAACCTTCCTTCTTTCATGCATAAAAAAAAAAAAAATTAAAAAGAAATAACTGTATATATGTATCAAAACTAAGACGCCGAATTTTAAAAGTAAAAAAAAAATAAATAATAAATAAATAAATTAATTAAATAAATAAATATGGCCTAATACCCAAGACAGGGTGATGCCCCACCCCCAAAAAAAAAAAAAAAAATCCTTCTTTCAGCACAACCCATGGAGGACGTCGCTAGAGGCTGACTTGTCGCTGGCGGCCCTCCTCGCGCTGGACGCCGCCTTGGGCACCCATATACTCGGTATGGAGGTCGCACCAGACACAGTGATGGTGCAAGTAGCAAAAGAATTGCTACTCCCCCTACAGCTTCTGCTCAGTTTCACCAGAACAAGGAATACACCACCGACTGTCTCTCCCGTTTCATAATACTAGCAAATACGTGTATAACGCGTAAGGTTCTCCCTACCAACCACTGGCAGTCCCTAGTGTCGCTCCAAACAGGTGCCATTTAAATTTTAACTTGTTTTGCATTTCCTCATACCTTAACTTCAATCCTGGCTAAGATGAAAACACACTCAGCAGTCATGTATGGCATCACTGTATAAAGCTTGCTTTCCGTTCAGAATGGAATTTCATGGATAGCACCAACTGGCAACGCAATGGCGATACATTTCTCAGGTCACCTCGACTCAATCCGCTAGGTGCAGGATGACTTATTATTCAAATCCTCTCTCATAATGCTAGAGTTCATGACCCTAATGCTTCTCTGCACAAGTTGCAGGATAAAACAGAACCACCAGACACCTCAAACACATAAAAACTAGAGAAAAGTTTGTATAATCTTTGAATGTTCTTACCTGCATCCTGCTTGTGTAAACGGCTCTTCCTCCATGTTGTGACGTCTAGGCGCATTGAACCAGAAAACTTACATTGCGCAGGATCAAAGCCTCGAATTGTTTCGAAACTAGTTTCCTCCACACACACACACACACACACACTATATATATATATATATATATATATATATATATATATATATATATATATATATATATATATATAGAGAGAGAGAGAGAGAGAGAGAGAGAGAGAGAGAGAGAGAGAGAGAGAGAGAGAGACTGCATAATTGTTCATGCAACATTCACAGCAAGTAGACGTAGTCAAGGCTTACATAATAAAGGCAAGGGATGTTTGGTTTCCACAAATCAATCAAACCAATCTAGTGTTTCATGTTCCTTACTCGCAGACCTTATGCGCCAAGATTGTTAGCTCATCTCGTCTACTTAATAATACATAATCGCTAACTGTCCATTTCTTTGGTTCTTACACCTATGAACTACAATACTGAATATAACCCTTTTTCTGATTTACATGGAAAAAAAATGTCAAGTCCACTTCTTTTGTATGTTTTGTCATTTTGCTAAAAATTATGTTTCATGTTCACACCACCACCTCCACCTTAATTATGTCTAGCTTTAATTGTGCCAACAACCTAAGATTTGTTATCAATTAATTAAATTGCAGCTTTGTATTAAGTTGTACTTCATATAGGTATAATGGCCAACATAGTTGCATACTCAAGTCTTGTCTTACTGCACCATCATCAATCCTCTCAGTCTTTTCTTGTCTGGATATGTGAGTACATATATTCACTTTCTGTGATAACAAAGAAACATTAGCACATAGATTTTTATTTTTCACACCAGTATTATTTACACTGATAGCCTATGTTGGAACGAGACAACAGCTTGTGCCGGAGGATCATGAAACAGGTACCAAACAGTGTACATAATTTATAAAATTTACACTATATACATTTACAGAAGGTCTTCTGTGACTTGAATACTAAAATGAAATAAATACACTCAAATAGAGTACATTCACCATATACACTAATAAAAGCCAATAATTATTCTGGAATGGGCTAACACATTTTCATGGGAGCCAGTGTTGGCAAGACAGCCACACACTGCTCACACTGATGAAAAGGCCTGCCATTCAGACTTTATATTATGTACTTTTAGCATTTGTATATGTTTAAAGCCCTCAGTGTGACATACTTGAACTGCAATCAATATAAATTATATATCTATATATCCAAGTATATAAATGTGAATCTTTGGTTAGAAATACCTCCGAGAACAGAGGCGACAACGGCAACATCAAGGTACAGACGTAACAGATGCAGAAGGCATGAAGTGCTCAATTCAGTGTATCAGCCAGGAGCATCAGCCTCACTTAGTGTTTTGTGCAGTAGGTCCCAAAGCCGTGGGGACACTAACTTATTCTTGGTGAATTAAAAAAATAATAAATAAATAATAATAAAAAGAGCACAAGAAGCCAAGATCATTTGCATAACCTTAAAAGGTCTTATCTAATTATCTTTTTAGTTCCCTTTTGTAAGAGTTGAATATTCTTTGTATCTTCAACCTTATGAGGCTCTTAAATCAATTTCTGAGACATACACCAAGTTATAATACTAGCAATAAGGCAGCATTGGCTACAGGACTTGGCCATGGATACCCATCATAAAAAATTACGATGGTGTGCCTGGACTGAGTTGCTCTTAGTTTAGCTCAGTACCAGACCAAGTCCTTCCAGGTTAGCCAGAATTTGCTTAGTTTAGACTGACAGAAAAATATATTTATGTCAAAAATATTTCAGTAGAAGGCCAGGGAAAGCTGAAGCTAGCTAGCTGTTCAGCCCTGCAAGACTACTGATATTGCCTAATTTACACTGTATTTAACACTTTCACAATTTGTCCATTAGTAATAGCTTAATACTGCAAACCTGATTATAACACTTGTTGGCATGGAGTACACTTATAAGGTTTTCATTACAATGAAAATATGGTAATTTAAGAAATTAAGTGATGAAGAATACATTGCAATTAAAAGGTTACTTTGAGATACTTAACATTTGATCAGCTTACCTATCCAGAATCTCCTATGAGAGCTAAGAAACTAGATAATCCACGGGGTTGATTATTAAACAAACTGGAAACGTCCACACAACATATGCGCTGGGGCAGCATTTGCAGTGAGGGAAATACAGGGAACATTCACTATTAGGAAGTGTGTGCTAACAGTTTCCACCAATAATGAATATCAGAAGTAGACTAATATAAAAAATTATCTCTGTGTATACCAATATTAAGGACTATGACTCCAAACATTACCTTGGCCAGTGCCGGTAGGTATATATACCTTTACAATAGCCTTTGATATGAAAATTGAGTGTATATGCTTATAATATTACAGGGTTCATTCTCCTGACCATTAAGCGTTCAGCAGGAACTGCTCTTGTAGTCACTGGTGTCGGACAACTGACTGACTTCCTGAGCCGCAGCGGGTGACTCGACTGACTCTCTCAGCTTTCTGAAACAGGAACACATTCAGGGCTTAGGTGAAAATCTTCTCATGACAAATTTAATGAAAAAAAAAAAAAAAAAAAAAAAAAAAAAAAAAAAAAGTTCATAAAGTTGCAGGTAGCTGGATGACTGGATAGGATGAATGGATGGTTGGATACATGGATAAATGTATGGAAGGATATATTGAAAAAATATAGACAGAAAACACAAAACAGTTATAGTTGAGTTAAGCAAAAAGTACTTGCACCAACTACAGAGTTTTGAGCATTCTAACTAACATTAATAAACTGTCCTTGGTGTATGTTCTACAAAGAAGCCAAGTGAAAGTAATGCTCAAAACTATCTGAGTTGTCATCAAGTCAGGATTTGAAGCATTACTTAGCAGCAGAAGACCTTGAGCAAAATGCCCAAGCAGTTACTTGGGTCCATGCAAAATTACTTTAGTGTTCAATACAATAAAAAGAATAAGGCATGCAAAATACAATAATGCCATCTTTTCCTAGGGACCTAGGCCTATTAGGTGCTATTTTACACTTTGCATAATATTTACATTCTTTATTCAAATAATTAAGAAATGCAGTGTAAGCTAAGTGGATTTGAGATACAGACCCTGATTTTTAAGTGTCATTCAAGAGAGAAAATACAAATATTTACAGCCTCATTCTTAAAATATCAGATAAAATAATGAAAATACTCAAATAAAATTAGTCAAGCTCCCCAAGCAACAATCAGCAATGCCTACGGTGCGTTAGTGGAGTCTTGCGTCGTTTGGTGGTGACTTACAGCTCCCTGATGTGCTCAAGGGCCATAAGAAGCTGAGTGTTGGTGCGGTCAAGTGCATTGATTCTGTCCTCCTGTGCCTGAATGAGTGCATCCTTCTCTGACATGAGCTCTGTCATCTTCTTTTGCTCTTTCCTGAACTGCTCCTGTAACCTGAAATGAAAGATTTATTTATTTATTCATCTCATAAGGTCAATATTTTAGTATAGGTATCAGTATATTTTTGCAATCAAGGCTAAGAAATATTGAATATGCTATTCACATTTTGTTTTGTCCTTTTTTCAAATAAGACATGAAAGTCACTTAAGGAACAAAACTGGCAGTCACAAGTAAGAGACCATTTACCTTCCTATAGAGCAGCATGTACTATTTAAAAGGCATTTCTTGTTATTATTGACACAGCTCTTAGCTTGTTCCCTTTCAAGAAAATAAAGGATTACATTGAAAATTCCAAATACAGTATCATGATACAAAATAGAACAAATTTCAATGTCTTACTTTTGTATCATCTCTCTCATCTGAACCTGGTCGCCGGTCTGCTGAGCCAGTGGGCACTGAGGGCTCTGACGGCTGTGTCTGCTGTGCTGATGGTGGGTGAGGGGGGAGGCAGTGCTGCTGGACCGCTGCCGGGGGTCACAGGGTGAGGTGGGTGGCACAGCGTCTGAGCCCTCAGAGTTAACAGAACGTGTCTGTGCCTGCTCCTCTGCTGTTACCAGTTTGTGGTGCATTTCTTCCATTGCTGTCCTTAGAGCCAATATCTCTTGCTCATACTGTGAGATTAGAGTTAATATAAATATTTATTTATATATATATATATATATATATATATATATATATATATATATATATATATATATATATATATATATATATATATATCTGATGGATGAGATTATAGCACTTACTTAGCAGTAGTTCATAATACACATAAAATCATTCATGTGTATGCATATAAAGTAATACAATTATCTGTGAACTGTATCAAAAAGTGACAAAGATTGAATGCTTGCTTTAACCATCCATAAAAGCTTAAAAGATACATACGTATTTGTAATACACTCTAAGTTAAAAATACTAATCTTTTTATGTTATAGGTGCATGTTATTTGTACTTACACATAATATAATACAATTTTGAACAACCCACATATAAAGCTTAGTTTAAAAAAACCAACCTCATCTAATGTTTTCATCTCGGACACTCTGTGATTGCCACGCTGGGGTCTGACCCGAGCTGGTGGGGATTGCTGTTCATCACTGGAAGAGTCACTGTCATACTTGTACGGCTGCCGCCGGCTGCTGCTGACTCCTGTAGACTGGCGACGTGCTGTCTTTGTTCTTCTGCATTGAGCGCCTCCTAAGAGGTCAGAAGTTGAGTGGTGATGATCAGGTGTCACAGGTGCAAGGGTTGGTTGTCCCCAGCCAGGAGGCAAGCATCGGGGGTTAGTTCGTGGAGCTCCTGACTTGAAACCACGGTGTTCTAAAGGAGGAGTGCAAGCCAGTGATGTATTGTCCTCGCTGGATGAGGAGTGGTGCTGGGGTCCACGAGAGGAGGCTAAGCTTGAGGTGATGGTTGGGACAGAGGGCAAGTCCTCAACGCTGTGTGCAGAGCTGAGGGAGGAGCTCACTGGACTCTGCTGTTGCTGAGGACTCTGTTGTAGGTGGTGGTGGTGGTGGTGATGGTGGTGGTGAGCCATGCGAGGACCACGGTGAGGGACTGGTCGAGGAGAGCTGGTGGCTGCATTGAGGTGGTACATGGGGTTGTTGAAGGCCAGAGGAGCTGACAACTGTGGTGGAGTCATGTGAGGTGATATGTGCATGCCACTACTATTATTACTGTTGTTGCTATTATTATTTGCTGCTGCATTGTTATTGGCAGCATCATGATGAGTAATGGATGGGTCAACAGGGCTAGAGGACTGGCTATATGCAAAGCTTTGGTAACCTGAGGATGCTACATTAGATAACTGAGAAATTGATGTTTGTGAGCCTTTCATGTTTCCTTCAGTTTCACCGGTGGAATTCTGATCATTTTCTTCATGGCTGATATCTAATGACTCCTCAGGATTACCATTTGACACCACATGTCCATTTTGGTGAACTTGCCCATGGCCATTCACTTGCTGGTGACTAGGGAATACTTGTCTGTTGTTGTACCAAGCAGTACTATGATTATGGAAGTGATGATGGTGTTGATGGTTGTGGTTGTGAACAGGAGAAGAAGTATTTTGGGATGGTGTGGGGGCAAGGTGACTGTAACTGTAACTGTGCCCTATTGCACTGGGGTCTCTTGCCTTGCCCTCAGGATCCAGCGCAGAGAACAGTACATAATCATCAGCAGTATTCAAATCTACAGCTGGCTTACGAGCAGAACCCATCAAGTAAGTATTTCTTGGCAGGGTAGAGGGACGAGGGGTAGAGGGAGGCTCTGGAGGGGACTGGATGAAACTGATTGGAGGGGGTGGCAGAAGCTTGTGGTCATCACTAACCGTTGGATCATTGTATCGGAAGATATTCCTCTGAAGGCTCTGGTACCCAACTCTGTCTTCTACTCTAGCAGTCTCCTGAGTCAGGGATGGGTCTCCAATAGGAGAGGTGGGTGCATTGTGGGAAGAAAGTCTCTGTACAATGTTGATATTTGGCTGACTCTGTGCCACACGTATCTCCTCCAGAATGAGACGAAGCTTTTCAACTTCGTGTTGTTGTGCCACTCCAATGCTGGTCTTGGTGGTGCATGTGGAGAGCTTCTTGAGTGCTTCTGTCAGGAATGTGTGCAACAATGAGAGTTCCTTGCCCATGTCAATGTCTCTGTCATATTCCGGCACCCTATGATCGTGGGTTGCAGGGCTTGAGATCTGCTTCAGGAACGATTTCATCTGGGCCTGTTCCATTTCAATGAATTCATTCATAAATTCCATAAAGTTCTCCTTGCCTTGGAATTTTGTAAAGTTTGCAAGTGTCTGAAGAGTTTTTGCAATCAAAGTGAGGTTCCTTGATGCTCTTTCATCTGGGTACTCTTGAGTAATGTTGAACAGTGAGGGAGAGAGAATAGCAGGGCACAAGAACCTTAGGAAAATGGATGCAGATATCAAATTATCACTAAGGTTCTGCTTTCCAATCTTGGTAAGGCGTTCCCGATATGTGCAGAAACATTCTCTAAGTTCCACAGGAAAGTAGGGATGGGAGTTGAGGACTCGTGACCAAGTCATTCGTACAGTAGACAGGAGGTTTTCCTGCTGCTTCTGCAGAGATGAAATCTGGGGCACTTTCATGGGATCAACCTGGAACAAAATAAACATCATGCAGCATACCAACACATTAAGTTTAAAAGGCTGCACTATATGGATTCTTGTACAGTTGTTTATAAGTATCATAGTTGTATTCTGACAAATGTAAGAGAATATATTTTAAGGGTTTTCTTTTGACTTTGTGAGCAAAGACACATGTTCTTTGAAAAAAACTAAGCACTGAAAATATCACAACGTACTTAAGGTCCCACTATATTACTGATTCCTCACCTCACAGTCTAGTCCTGTGTCCACCACCTTGTTGATGACTTGCCTAAGGGTGTCCAGCAGGTATTTATTCCCCACAAGTTTCATGAATGCTTCCATGGACTTGGTTGCTAAAGAGTTGCCACGGAACAGGAGGTGAGAGTCATCTGAAACCATACAAATATTATTAACATGATGAGACAATGCATATTACTATTATCATTATCATAATTATTACTATTATGTACAGTAATAGTAACATAATAATTGATGAAAAGTGGTACTTTGTTTTTTTTCATAATATATACATACACATTTATATATATAGATGCTAATGAGAATAAAGTCTAATCAGTCTGTGAGTTATTCTAGTCTTAATACATACATATTAATGCCATAATTCATAAGAACAAACTCAAACCAAATCCCCTCAGAGATATTATACATGTATGTATATTCATACTGATGTTTAGGAGAACAATGTCTTACCAATTCTCTCAATCTCCAGCATGACCAAGTCTGCCAAGTAGTTCCGTGCTATTCCTTCCCTCTGCATTATGTGGATCATGGAAGTTGCGATATCCTCTTTGGCTTTAACACTAATGACTGGCTCCAGCAGTTCACAAAGAGTGCCGTAGTTTGTCTTTATATACTGTTGAAGCAAAGTGGTGTTAATTTTCTGATACGTAATGAGAAATGGACAAAGAAAGCATCTCTTTTCTTGTTCACAAATTTACTTTGAACCTTTAAATGTCATATCCTGCTTTTGCTCCCTTGTTTATATCATTGCTAAAAAATAAACATATGGACTCGGTGGAAACTGTAGGGAAAAAACAGGTCTAAAAATTGCAGCATAAAGTTTTCTTTTATCTTAATGTGGAGAAGCACAGCCATTAGACCCATGGTATATTGGAAAATTTATGATACTTTGTGTTTAGATCTTCATACATAATGGCATCACTACTAAATGTCTGAAATTGCTACTAGCAAAGAAACTAACCTGCAGGAAATTTGTATATAGCTCCATTGGCAAGATGTCAATGGATTGGAATTTGCATTTGATTCTGAGGGCTGCATTGTCTTTACTAGGGGCTCTGTTGTCATTTTGTACTTGATACCACTTCTCAATGTGACTCCGACTTGACACATTGGAAACGGGTATGTTCACAGACCCGACCAACACGTTCTTCTCCTGAGGAAATGAGAGCAAGAATGTAAAGATGACAACAATCATATAATCTATAAAAAATAAATGACTTTTGAAAAGATATAAATGTCAGTCTTCAAATTTACAGGGAAAAAGCATATTCAGTGAAATTAACAGAGAAGTGTTCATCTACATAAAAGCTAATGTGGAAGACTGCAGACAGTGAATAGATTTCATTTTGAATATCTACAGGAAATAGTAACTGCACCTTTTTCCTCTTTTTGTCTCCTTCTCTGTAGAGAGATATAGTGATGTTCTCTACAGAAGGCAAGCTGTTGAACTCAAACTGTTCTCCCCAAAAACACATCTCACTCTTCTGTTTACTGGAAGTGCGGGCATACAGGCAGCCATCCAGCATGAGCTCACAAAAATATCTGCGACAATATTAAAAAAAAATCACTATGTTAGATACTACCTACATCATCATTGAACACAATAAAAGTGTTTTAGCCTTGAAACAACAGCATACAAGGTGTCAAAACTACTTTTAAAATGTTTACTTACCGTTTTTTATTAGCGACACCCTTTGCCTCCAGTATGAATATTTTGAGTGAGTTATCCGTCCTCCGCACATTGTCAAAGTTTGGATTGACAGCCTTTCGTAGGGAGTCCACCCAGCGGTCCCTCTCATCTGCTGTCCGGCAGCTGAAGTACCGGGTGCCAGTTGGAGAGGTTACCTGTGTAGGATTGGGATGAGGTCATAATTGGTGTAAATGTCACCTGTAAAACAGATTTATCATGCAGCTAATAACATGAGGACATGAAAACATTTTTGAGGTGGTATTTGGGACTAACCTGAAAACAGTGCTCCTGCCCCAGAACGCTGGTGTGCAGGGGTTTGATGGTCACCTCGCCTGCAAAGGAAGGATAAAGTTACAGACATGTTAAACATTAAACTTCATGGCAAAGATGAACATTATTGGAAGGTAATGATGACGAGGGATGGTGAAAGCAATGAAAGTATGGGAGATTTGGTATATCAAAAGATGAAAGAATGAGATGAAGTGGTTAATGAGCTGCAATGCAGCATCCTAAGGTTTCACATAAGAAGACTATAAGCACCATGATATGGCAGATAAATACTAATACTAAGTGGTGGTGTTGAATACCTAAACTGGTTCTATTTTCTACCTTCATATTAGCTAAGAGAATGAAAGGAAAATATTTTGATTCTTGATAATTTGGGAAAGATGAGACATCTTAGAAGAGCAATGAGAGAACAGTAAAGAGTTGGTGATAGTCAGTGATAAATTATGAATTATGATGAAATAAAGATTTACATATCACAAACAAATCACAGAATGCCACTAATGGATTACAGCTCTGTCCAAGTCTCCACAAGCTGAACATTGGTGTGAGCAGGAGACTCACCGGCTGCTAGATCGAGGGTGTTCATCATGTTGTGACTAGACAGAAGGGATTCATGGGAGCGTGACGACCGGAGTCTTGCGGCTGAGGAGCCCAAAGAGAGCGGGTCAGCTTCCAGCAAGCCACCCACGCCTCCACGACTCCCTCTTTTGGTTCGCTCCAATTTTGTGACAGACTTTGTTCTCTTCAGTGGGTTATTTTTGAATGACCGCTTGCTGAAGAAACTCTGCAAACAAGAATAACAAGGTTGATAAGTCCACTTGCACAAAATTAATTTCCCGTTGGGACATATCTTCCCGTTAATACAAGTGTTAACATAGAAATATGAGTTGTATTTTGGATGAACAACACAATGTATGCTACAAAGTAATTAAAGGTCAAAAATGTCCCTAACGGTTGCAGTAAAGTCTTGGGGAAAAAAAAGGAAAAGAAAATTTATGAAAATTCCTGATGCAATAACCGTGTATCGAAACTGGGTAACTGCCAAGAATAAAGTCACTGCCAATGAAATGTTGCACTCTTTCACTTAGAAGAAACTACTCTAGAAACTAACATCGATTCGTTGAATTAAAATAACTTTGCAAATAAATAATAAGGAAACGAAATTACGTTATGTAAAATTACTAGAGGAAAACGTAAATTCAGGTCATACCACTTAACAATCCGATAGCGGTTCTCATATTTTTTTTGTCAACTTCGAGTATAACACGTGATGACGTTCAAGCTGCACATTCACAACCGATCTACCACCGGAAAACCTTTATGAAGAGTAACTGTCCGAGGCTACAACTCCCGCCCCTCCACGCCCGGAGGTGAGGTGGACTGTGGGGGAGGAGGAACGCTGGTGGTGCGGCTAATGACAAGGTGGTTATGGCCGCCTTCCCCCGCCTCCCCTCCACCACACCAGCACACTGCACCGCTCACCTACATCCTAATTTATCCCTGCAGCCACAAGTAGTCCCATCCTGTGATACACAAGTGGCTGCTCCTCGTCAAAAGCGCCGGGCTGTGGTTGCAGGACCGAGCAGCGGGGCGGCATTTATTGCACCGCGGCCACGCTGGACTCCGGGTCATAATCTACAGTGTAACGTTTTCTTGGTAATGAGTGTCATGTCACGATATTGGACACACCTAGTTCCGTCTGGCTTGCGAAACTTCCTCTCTATCAGGCCTCTCACTTTCTGTTCTGCCACTCAGAAAAACCCTCAAAGTTCTCAGGACCACTAAGGATCTCTATCAGCAAAACACGAATAGCTATAAGGACCAGCAGAAAGCGTGGACCGGTCCTCGGATGTCTCGAGTGTAAAACTGTCATGGCAGTGTGGCGCTGACCGGTGAGGGTGTGCTGCCTTCCCCATTCTGACCCTCATTGCTCCTGATGCTAACAAATCACAGAGAGAGAGAGAGAGAGAGAGAGAGAGAGAGAGAGAGAGAGAGAGAGAGAGAGAGAGAGAGAGAGAGAGAGAGAGAATTAGCGGTGTGAAGGAGGCCGTATAGTGGTTAGCTACACTATAGACATGAGAGTAGAGGGCGAGAGGAGCACCCTCGTACTAAACTAAAATCTGTCTCATTTATTTTCTTACAGTGTGTGTGTGTGTGTGTGTGTGTGTGTGTGTGTGTGTGTGTGTGTGTGTGTGTGTGTGTGTGTGTGTAATTCACCTCGGTCGTCTGCTGGTCACCCAGCCAGTCTTCCCCATTACGGAGCGAGCTCAGAGCTCATAGACCGATCTTCGGGTAGGACTGAGACCACATCAACACACAACACACACCGGGAAAGCAAGGCCACAACCCCTCGAGTTACATCCCGTACCTATTTACTGCTAGGTGAATAGGGACCACACATTAAGAGGTTTGCCCATTGTGTGTGTGTGTGTGTGTGTGTGTGTGTGTGTGTGTGTGTGTGTGTGTGTGTGTGTGTGTGTGTGTGTGTGTGTGTGTGTGTGTATTCACCACGGTCTCCCGCTGGTCACCCAACCAGCCTTTCCACTGCGGAAAGAGCTCACAGCTCATACTGACTGTTCTTCGGGTAGGACTGAGACCATACCATACACCACACACACCGGGAGAGCGAGGCCACAACCCCTTCGAGTTACATCCCATACCTATTTACTGCTAGATGAACAGGGCTACACATTAAGAGGCTCAACCATTTGCCTTACCACGCCCGGAACTCGAACCAGGGTCCTCTTGGTGTGTGTGTGTGTGTGTGTGTGTGTGTGTGTGTGTGTGTGTGTGTGTGTGTGTGTGTGTGTGTGTGTGTGTGTGTGTGTGTGTAAGCTGCCAGATCTCAAGTCTCAGCAATAAACACTACACCACCACTGTCCATATAAGTGAGCAGTGAAGGAGGCGTCAGGCCACTGCGGCGCCTCCGCCTCCCCTCCAGCCACACTCGTGTTTCCTGAGATAATCTTAAGATTTCATCATTATAGATATACTAAAAATACCAGCCTATGTATTTCTATTAGTGGCGGGAGACGAGGCAAGATTATCGTGAACAACGCAGCAGGAAAGGCACGTGTGGAAGGGACTGGTTGGAGAGTGGGCAGGGTCCGGCCTCTACCTCCACCCTGCTGACACACTTTCATATTCTTACACGTCTCAGTAATAAAACTCAATTACTTATAACAGGCTGTAGTGGAAGTTACTGTGATCTTCAAAAGGTATTTTTACTGATCGAGGAAAACTTTAACAAGGATTCTGCATTATGAGAATGTTGCGAATATAATCTCCTGGACAAATTAAAACATTCCTTAATCCAGCACAAAGCGTCGCGAAATACAGACATTAGCTTTACAACTGTAGTCATACACTTGTATTGTAATAATAGAGACCGTCTCAGTATTGTTTATCTTTGTATCTAACAGAAATTTGTGAAAAATGGTTACGTGACTTGTAACGTGCCAGGCTAATAAGACGTTACCTTTAACGTTTCTAATACGAAATACACACACACACACACACACACACACATTCTTGGCTGTGTATACATGGGTGAATGTTTTGGAAGAAAAGAAACTGATTTGGTCACGTACCGAATTACCGAAGGTGAGAATGACGTCTTCCTCGAGTCGGCTGAGGTCGCCTTCGCTACTCGCGTGAAGATAAAACATAGTCGGACACGAAAGTATAATTAGCTTGCACCCTTCACGTTCAGTAGGCAGGTGTGAAGGCGAGTCCCTCAGTCGACGAGACGTTCCTTGCACGCTACTTGAAGGTTCACTATCACCACTTTCTACAGCTACAAATGTAATCCAGAAACACTATCACACACTCCTTCGTATGCCACACTCTGCCTGAGGATCATCACACGGGACGCTCCAGTTCACCACTACTTGATGCAACGCAGGCAACCCGCTCTCTCTCTCTCTCTCTCTCCGGATGTGTGAGTTGCGGCTTTATATAAAAACAAGACTACTCACGCCTACATACCAATGATTCACTGGTCTTACCGGCTGAGGGAGTAGCCTATTCCTTTTTTTTTTCCTGAAGAGCGAGACAATTCCGTTAACATCATTGTGATCTTCAGCCTCAGTAAAAAGTTATGTGTGATTTCCAGAAGGGTCGCAGAGACACAGACGGAGGAGCGACATAAGAGACAACGCAGTCTTTACTTTCATCGAAAACTTCAAAACACAGGAAAAGACTGAGGGTCTCTATCACGACTGTGCAGTGCTTTATCAAGGAGGATTCAAACACGTGTCAAGATGAGAGAAACACGTCCTTATCAGACTAAAAGACTAAGCCTCTGCACCAGTTTTACCACGATACCGGGGAACATTTGGACCTCACGCACAGCTGCAGTGAACCTTGTATCCTTTGAGCGCCGCCACGACAGTACCGCTCCACCACCACCACCAGCAAGGCCAGACGTGATGGGCAGTTTCTCTCGATGCATGCCAAGGCTTGTCTTGTATTATGGTGGCGACTCTGATGTGGAAGGTGACGTGGTGACAGTGCCGACGCCTGACACCTTGAACAACGAGCCCTTTCACCACCAGCAGCACCCCGACACGACCCACGCCAGGCCGTACCACGTGGCAGCCCACTTGACACACCACCGCCACCGCCGCGCCAAAACCACACGATTGCCTGCTTCCAGTTCTCCCCGCTTCCAAAAACCACAGCCACACCGGACACGTGACATAGAAATACTATATTCGCCAGGTGCCTTGTAGCGATGAGAAAAAAAAAAGATAGAGATCGTCGTCAGAATATGAAGATAACATACAGTTGAAACCACTGCTGACAACAGAATACACCACTAATAAGTACACGTGCCCTGCTCTCTCTCTCTCTCTCTCTCTCTCTCTCTCTCTCTCTCTCTCTCTCTCTGTGTGTGTGTGTGTGTGTGTGTGTGTGTGTGTGTGTGTGCAGGTACTCTTCGTACAAGCCTCTCAAGGTACTATACTCACCACAAGTCTGCTAGGGGTGGAGTCCGCGTGCCGCCCCCCGAGGATGGGCGTGGCAGGGGCAGACCCACGCCTGTCCGACCCACAGGCCTTCTCATACGACGTGTCTGAGGGAGGAAAGCAAAGGAGTCAGTGATGCAGGTATGGTGGATCTGCCTAACGATGCCACTCTTCGCACTTCACGTATTGGTGTAAGTGATGATGGTGGTGGTAGAAGTAGTAGTAATAGTAGTAGTAGTAGTAGTAGTAGAAAATAAAATAAAATAAAATAAAATAATAATAATGAAAATAATAACAATAATAATAATAGTAATAATGATAACAACAACAATAATAATAATAATAATAATAATAATAATAATAATAATAATAATTATTATTATTATAATAACAACAACAACAACAACAACAACAACAATAATAATTAAATTAACAATAACAGCAACTATCATATCTTATAATTCTAATGACTACAACAAATTCAAACATATTATAGTTTTCCATGAAACAACCATTCACTCACACCTCCCAACACACACACACACACACACACACACACACACACACACACACACACACACACACACAATCAGTACCAGACAATCTAAATCAATAACAAAGAAAAAGTAAATCCACGAGGTAAATCCTGACTAAATCCCACACGATAAGGAATCCCATAAGAACAATTAGCTATGATACAAGACGGGAAACCCTATACACGATTCTGTCCCACAGGAAAAGAAGGCTGAGAGTGTGCAAATCTCAGGAGACTGATAAGGGTTAGGAAGGAAAGAAGGAGAATGTAAAGACCTTAAATCCCTTCTATACAAATGTGGGGTTCCTCTGGCCTTCCCCTCTTCCTGGTTCTCGACACCGCTGTCACCACACCTTCGGGTCTTATAAACACTGGTGGGGATGGGCGGCCAGGAGCCAACCTCTCCCTCCCTCCCCTGGCAAAACATGACACCCAAACATCGCGGGCTATTTACAACGAGAACGTCCCATGGAGTAAAATGAGAAGCGAGCGAGGGAGAGGAGGGAAAAGGGAGGAAAAGGAAGAGGGGAGGGACCCGCGAGAGAGGAAAGCAGTCCATGCTATTACGAACCTATAATGTGATTAGCGAAGCCGTATAGTGTGTCTTTCCGCCCGCTTGTGGCTGGGGACTCACCGCAGAGGAAAGACCCGGGTGTTTACACAGTGCCGCACTCTGGCCACGGGGTGAACGGCACAGAGGTGGGCGAGCTGAGGTGGCTGCAGGAGTCCCGGCATAAAGAAAGCACTGTGGCACGACATGTAGACGCAGCTGAGGAGGGAGGTGTGCGGTCTGCCTTCTCAGGCCCACACACCTCGCGCAGTTCAGGGGCAGAGCCTTTACCCCGCCAGTCTCTCAAACAATTACTGACCTGTGCTGGATTTCCTAGTCTATGTTTTCGTAATACGTATTCGCTTGGCCGCGGCATGTTTACAGGAAGGCGCCGCCATTTCCCACACAGCACAACTCTCCCGCCCTCCTACGCCAGCTTCCCAGGGTCGAGGGAGAGGCAGTATTCATTTACAGGAAGTGGACACACGTGCTGAGTTGCGCCATTAAATATTTCCCACACTGAGCAGTCCCGTAGGATCACATGAACATGAGACACACCAGTCATCTAGGGGTGTGTTTGGTTAGTACACGTTAAACAGCGCAATCTAACCTAACCTATCCTACCCTAATCTAACCAAATCCACCTCTACCTTTCCGTACGTTTGCCTACCTGTTCGTAAAATAGCTTAAGTGGTTGATCTTTATGTAATTCGTCCCATGATCTCTGAAGGCTGGAAGCAAGAATAGGTGTGCCACAATCTGTAAGTCGTAACGTGAACAAGTGTGGCAAGCTGAGAGTGTCGAAGATAAGATAATGTGTAATGTTTCGTAAGTGTTATTAAGATTACTCAGGAATGTGTGATATCAAGTAACACAAATTTGGTCTTTTCTGAGCGAGCGAAGAAAAGACAGACAATCTGGAGTGAAAGAGGAATGAAAGACAAACATGTTTTCAGCAAGACGATAAAAAGAGAAGAAAAGTAAAAATGTCTATCACCTATTTGTGTCCCCACTCGTCACTTCACTCTTTACTGCTGCTGAGGCCTCGAGCCCTGCCAGGTAGCCATCACTTCTATATAATAGACTGCAGATGCTGTTTTCATGGAAGAGTAATTTCCTTAATATCTTTTTCTTTCCTTTTTTCTCCCCCCATCCTCATCCCCATGGTAATGCCGTGCTCGCCTCTTGACCCGTAATTTACAGCAACATTGAATTTTAACGGCCGCTGCTATACAGACCCTTCAGTGACGGTAGGAGGGCAGAGGGAAGGGAAGGGAAACGAGCGCGCTGGAAAGAGAGAAAACTTTACTGGTAATGTCCAACCAACAACCAGGGAGGGCTGCCAGTGAAGAGACTGCTTTTGTGCCCTCCGCTCCCCATTACAACACACAGGATGAGCCACAGACAATATAATGCTAGTTATTTCTTACATCACGGTAGGTAAAGATAGAAGAACCGTATTCACAATTGAACAATTCGATTAATCTCTTGCCATGACAGAAAACATTCAGGTCCTTGGCTCTTATTTCGTAACGCTTGTTTTTGTTCTCCCATAAGGGTTATTTTTCAAAGACCATGGCGATGATTAGTCAGTTTTTCATGGGGTGCTTTTCTTCCAAATAATAACAGAATATTTATTGAACTATCACTACAATCATGAAAACACTCTCGGGAAACCCAGTCATATCCATCACAGCAGTCTAAATATAGTAAGAGATAAATGCTGAAACCCTTGAGAATGCGGCCTCTTGAGCACGCTGAGGTAAGTAACAGTGAAGGGGGAGGACATGAAGGGACAAGCTATGGTCGTCTTTCCGTCACAACACCTTCAATCGACGTGGAATGTCGCCTTTCAATAGCGACCCTGAGTCCTGAAGGGGGATGAGTGGACAGATGTAATCGATCTTGCGTCACAGGGGCGGTGCTAGGGGTTGGGAGAGACCAGGCCAGAGGGACGAGCCTATTGTGACGTTGGCCAGGCGGTGGGAAGAGCGCTCTAACCCGTAACTAAATAGGGGCGTTGCAAGTACTTCAACTGAGTTCTATCTGTATCTCCTGCTGCGGTCACTACAGTAGGATAACACTAGGGGCCCTGCAGAAGGATGGCCAAGGACGCGGGGAAGCAAGGATTATATGAAAACCAAGGACGTCAATTAAGAAAACGCTCATGTTAACACGCAATGCATCCCAAGAGGCGGCTGCACCAATTATAGCAGCGCTGTACCGAGGAAGAAGCGTCACTGGTATCAATAACCTTTCCTCCTCCTCCTCCTCCTCCTCCTCTTCCTCTGTCCGCCCCTCCACGAAGTCAAAAGCCAGCAGGGAACAAATAGTGAATGAAAAAGGCAAGATGAAAGACAGATTGGGCGAGGGACAGAGTGAGGGTGCCTGCGATGGATGAGTGAGTGAGTCAAAGTGAATGCGTGAGTGGTTGCAATACATTTCTTCCACCTTTCTCCACCTAGCCATCCAGATATACACTAGTTTGTTTAAAGTTTTCACACTATTGATAATGCACCAGTTCTTTCATTTTACTTCACACACACACACACACACACACTAATAAATGAGGGACGCCCTACCCCCTCTACAACATCCCACCAGTACCAACTCCCTGAGGAATCAATGACTCCCTCGTATAACGCTCCCTGCTTTCCATTCCCCATCCCCATCTCCTTCCCCCCAACCTAGGAACGCATCAATAGCACCCTTCTTAATCCTCCATAAAGGGATCAGATCACTGCCGCCTCATGACGCTATAAATGAAGAAAAAAAAAAAAAAAAAAAGAAAAAGAAAAACACGGATCATTGCACATTAAGACCAAGATTAAAACTACTCACGACTCAACAGAAAACTAAATACTTGACAAGACTCGCTACAAACCAACCGCCACTCACTACAACAATCCTAAGTGACAAGACGCCATGATTGGGGATTGCGGAGGCCTGGGGGAAGGGGAGGGTTGGGGATGTGGGAGCCGGGGGAAGGGTCGTGCATGGCTGGTGGTGCGACGGAGGGAGCGGGGATCGAGGCTGCCATGGCAACTACACAACAAACGCTCGTCCTAACACTTGTCCTGCTCGTTCTTCTCATCCCCCGCTCTGTGCGTCCGCCAAGCAGCGAGAACAAAGCGACACATCCTGACACCACACTAAGGAGAGTCAAAATTGCGCTTCTTTCAACGAGCAGGCGAAAAACGCAGGGAAGGAAAATGGGATAGGGACTTAGAAGGCTGGGTGGTGGTGTTGAGGTGGGGAGAGGGGAGTTTGAGCGGTGGAAACATGTCACGGTCAAACAAGCCATGCAGTGAGAGAAAGAAGAAAAGGGAGAATATAAGGGTTAGTTGGCAGTACAGCTGGGGTTTGGAGGGAAGTGAGGCGGGGGACAGCTGCGAGGAGGCTACGGGGAGGCCTGAGGAGCACCACCACCAGCCTGCCACGACCCATTCCACTGATTTATTGAGCAATTAATTCATCACTGGTATCCTTCGGCGGCCGACACCCTTGACATTAAGCAGAGATAACGTGAAGCGGTGCTGCCCTATACCAGCTACTCCCCCTTTCATCCCTCCCCCCTCCCTCCCTCAGCACCACGGCAATCATGTATAAGGTCCAAAGCAGCGCATTGTTTTTCCTATCCTGTTGCATCCTGCTGGACTCCATAGCTCCTACAACGTGTTCGCTGCTGGCATACGCGTCATTCCTCCTTCTTCATATCCTTATGGCATAGATTTTCGATAACTTTTGGCATGTTTTGTGTATTTTGGCATCATTTCTTTACTTTTCACCATTATTGATAAATTTTTGGTACCATTTCTCTACCTTTTGGCATCAGCCATGTAGATACGTAACCTTGGGAACCATCTTTGGCGTTATTTACCTACTTTTATACTTATTAATCACAGTTTTTTTGCATCAATTATATTTTTTTTCCAATAATCTAAGAGCAATTGGCACCATTTCTCCTTTTCTCAACCATACGGGACCTATACACTTAAAACAGACTCATACGACCGCCGCTCCTCCTCCTCCTCCTCCTTTTCCTCCTCTCCTTACCTTCCAAACATAACCCTTTACCACCTCTCGCCTCAATAAGGAAGGTCAAAGGGACGGCCGAGATGAGTCTGTCCTGGGAGGCATAACCAGATAAGGCCACCAAGGTATACAGGGACCGGAAGGGTGGACGCAGGTGCTTTGCTAACCAATGTCTCACCTCTTCGGACTGTATTCCTAAACATTTCGTCTCTTTTTCTTTCCCTTTTGCGGTTTCTTTAGAGTCACAGGTCGGCGCCATGTTACAAATCTCCTCCAGTTGTTTGTGACTTTTGCATCCTCAACATTTGAATCTCTCACATTTGAATCAGTCTAAAGGAAATTACTGGAAGATTTTAGTGTTTCCATGATTCTAAATAGTGTAATAAGGATTCGGGTTTTACTAACAGGAGAAACACTCACGGAAACTCGATTGATCAACTCTGTGGCCTCAGCAAAACAGACCTTATGAAGGAGCACAGGGTTTCAGAACACAAGACCACGTACGAATATAAGGTTTGTTTCGAACCTATATGGACTGGTACTTCATTAGATGGCGGCTATACCTGAGTCTAGGAGCAGCAGGTGGTAAACTGGTGGTGGTGATGATGGTAGTGGTGGTGGTGATGGTGAGGATGGTAGTGGTGGTGGCAGAATTAAGTTCATTCGAGAGCCATCCTAATAGAAATGAACAGTGGTGGTTGCTATGGTGGCAATTAATGATAGTGATGTACAGCGGTGAAGCAAGTACTGTATGGTGTAATACGTTATTTTGCAAGAGTATAAAACGTAAAATAAGACAGATCAACGTGCTACAGTGGCGATAATGACAAATATTCATATGACAATTATAACTTATGATGTAAAGCAATAAAGTATAAGGTTGTATGATTAACTAGACATGCGAGTATACAAATCAAATACAGTCTATCAAGATGTAGTGAAGAAAAGTCACGTGTGAACATCCTCTATATATCCCAATCTCTATATTTCCATCTCAATTTACAGGAAGCGATAAAAATGATACTGTCGACAAAAGAACGGAATGGATGTTACAGAGGGATGATATACAGACGAGGGAAGAAGAACCGGAGGGAAGGAGGGGAGCAGGCAGGTCCCGAGGGGCGAGGGTCACGGTATACAGCGTGAGTCACCTGGCGATCAACAAGGAGCTCAGGTGAAGGTGAAGGGTGAGGGAGAGACTGAGAGGGTGTGGTGCGAGAGAGAGAGAGAGAGAGAGAGAGAGAGAGAGAGAGAGAGAGAGAGAGAGAGAGAGAGAGAGAGAGAGAGAGAGAGAGAAATTGGTGTAATTTAGAGAATCATAAAAAAGATTAATCCTTCTTTCATTAAACCTTTTAATCGTTGCAGAGGTGTGACAGTCTCTCTCTCTCTCTCTCTCTCTCTCTCTCTCTCTCTCTCTCTCTCTCTCTCTCTCAGTTGTCCGTCTCACCTTTACCGCGTTCAAGGAATTACTTTTATTTTAAACGAGGAATTATTTCAAACTCTCTCTCTCTCTCTCTCTCTCTCTCTCTCTCTCTATTCGCTGACAAGGACGATTAAGAGAATGGGCGTGATATTTGGGTCTCGACGCCACACACACACACACACACACACACTAGAAGGAAAGGAAATAGAAAGGGGTATACTCTTATGTATCTCCCCTCTCTCTCTCTCTCTCTCTCTCTCTATTCTTCCTGTTTTTCTCATGTTTCTCCTTCTCTCCGCCATGCACGCCTCGGCCTCAGTTCTCCTCGCTGGCTGGCTTCCTTCCCTCCCTCCCTCCGGACTCCCTTATTTGTCTCCCTCCCGACACGGCACATAATGGCCCTTCTCTGACAGCCTTGGAGAATGTGGCTTATTGGAGACCTCACACTACTTCCTCCAATCCCACTGTCCGTCCGTCCATGTGTGTGTGTGTGTGTGTGTGTGTGTGTGTGTGTGTGTGTGTGTGTGTGTGTGTGTGTCCACCTGCACGTGTTTCTAGAGGTGACCGCCGCGTGCGTGATTTGCTCTCGAGTCTGTCTGTGAGGCTCTTTGTCCGTCCTCCTCACCAGAGCCTCCGCCTCCCAGCCGCAGGGAACGCGCTGCTGTGCTTACCAAAACAAGCTTCTTTCTGTATAAGGTAGCGGTGAAAATGATCCCCTTCTAGCAGACGAGTAATGGCAGTAATGTGCTGATTGGTTAGTTGGTTTAGTCAGCTTCGTGTTGTGGTGTTCGTGTAGCCGTGGGCCGATACTCTCGTAAGCGATCCACCTTCCCGCGGCGCCCCACTCCCTTCGAGGACCCCTCCACTGGCAGCACCCCTGGCACGGAGGGGCAGCAAGGGTGAGTAGGGGGGGATTTATACCGAGCGTGGGATCCAACAAGCCCTTTCCCTCCGCACCACATTAACATATTTACCTGGAGAAGGCAACGATACTTCCTCATTCCCCGCCCTGAGAAGAATAACCCAAGAATGTTATCGTCACCACCACACCGCCTCTTCGCCGCCTTCAAGCCACAACCTTCCCCCGCGGCCTCCACACGCCGCACTAGCTAACCACCGCGCAATACTTCCTCCTGTCACGCTATTAATTGTCCGCAGGTCCTTGGAACGTTGCTGCAAGCCCTGGTGTGTTGCCAGCGATGACTCTACCTTAAGGCACTGCTGGTGTTACAAGACGCCTTTGAGATGAATTACATTAAGTTAAGGTATGTTAGGTTGTGACTTAAGGTGAACAACTCTACCCAAACCTAACTTAGAAAACGATGCCATAAAATAGCCTAACATTATATAAACTAACCTTAAGTACTGATAAGATAACCTAGATTAGTGAAAACCAAGCTGTCTTAAGATAAGCAAACCTAGGTAGACCTAACCTTATATAACCTAACCTTATCCGCGTCAAGTGTAATACGTAGGTGGTCCCACTGCCAGTACTCAACTTACACTCTAGATTCACTTCCTCTTCCCACACCCACCTCATCGACACCTTTCCCACAGCACACCCACCGACACACACACACACACACAACCACACCCTCGCTACAGCTCTTCCCCCTGCCAATATCCTCTCTATGCCTCCCACACCCTCACCCACACATTTCTACATCACTTTCCCACAGCCACACCCTCGCCCCGCCGCTACACAGGGGAGCATTAGCAGCGTGTGGCCCTAATCTTTATGTACGGCGCTGCATCTGAGCGGAAAATTTGAGAAAAAGAGAGATAAGAAGTAGAGAAATAGAGGATATATCTGGGTGTAAAATTTATCACGTACAACATTATAAAGTGGAAATAGAAAGCTTGTACAAGGCCAAAAATACACAAGCTTGTTTGGAATCCACCTCTCCGTGCATGTCTCAGCCTTGGGTGGTGCACGTTACCACCAGGGGTCAGACAGCGCAACCAAGCACACCACTGTCAAGCTCTGATGTTACGACTGTCAACACCGCGTCACTCATAAGACTTTGGGTGGCTCTCATGTCCTCTCTGGCTCATTTTATCTCACATGTCTACACCAAGCCTATATCCATGTTTTCCTCCATCTCATCATCTGTCTACACCTTACACGTTTTTTAACCCTCTCTCCTTCCTCCACCTTCTCCCTACACCCCCACCCAGGATGCACCAACTCATCTGCTTCATTCCACACCATCACATTTATATTTCCACCGGCATGGGCGAGCGTCGTTATCCTAACAGGCTCGCCGAAGTAGAGATGCGCCTTAAGACTAACCCTCGCTTTCTGTCGCCTCACAGGGGCAAAAAACGGAAGTACTGTCATAAAATAAAAGCTCGTCAGCCGCAGCCTCAGCCACCGCCTCCAGTAATGGGGACGCAGCATGAACCAGCACTCCCCGCCCAGCACTTCCTGCCGCCCCGGGGAGTTCTCGTCGCAGCACCGCACTGTTAGCCAACCTTCGCAATACATCACTAATTTCCGCGCCAGCACTGCCGCGGTGGGGACTGGGCGTCATAAAGGTCTGGGGTGAAATGACGGTAGCGCCTTGCAAGCGGCGGACAAAGGCACGCCGGGAGGAAGGTCATCTCGGGGTGACAGTAGTGTTAAGTGTGTCCCAGCGGCCAGGAAGCAGTGCCTGGACCCGGCAGCGAGGCGTGCCTGCCGCTCACTAATCTCCAGTACCCCACGTGTCAACTATTTTTAAAAGGCAGACAGAAGCTGGTCCCAAGGAGGCAACAGGAAGCGAGCTGGTGTCAAGAGTTCCAGCGCGGTCGAGATGAAGAGGCTGATAGTAGTGTCTAGACAATCACACTGTGTCCCCGACGCTTCCTGTTGTCACACACACACACACACACACACACACACACACACACACACACACACACACACACACACACACACACACACACACACACACACACACACACACACACACACACATGAGCAGCAGCAGCAGCTCGTGTCTTTCTAAATTTCTTGAAGATACTTTCTCCCATTTTCTAACATAACTAGTTTTTAATACTCGTTAGTGTAGATACATACTGCAGACTGGCATAATTAAGACAGACTACACAGTTAGAACTCAGAAAGCTGTTTGATCACACACACACACACACACACACACACACACACACACACACACACAGGAAACAAAGCTCCTGCCACGCCATCCCGTCAGATGTGCCAGAGTCTGAAGGACGGGCTAAGGGAGAGGAGAGAGTGAGAGGGGAAGGGTTGGGGGCATCATCTGGGCGTGGGGTGAGGGACTGGAGGGGGGAGCGTCCCTTCACCTTCATGGCTGCCCTGCTCCCCACACCCCTTCACCTGCCCGCCTCCCCAGCACCCTTACCCTTCCCTCGCACCTTCCCTCGTGCACTCAGACACATCATCCTCAGACCATCATGTCCCTGGGAGTGTGTGTGTGTGTGTGTGTGTGTGTGTGTGTGTGTGTGTGTGTGTGTGTGTGTTGATCTTATGACCCTCTCAGTAAGCTTATCTTCTCTCTCTCATTTCGGAAACTTACACCTGATTCTCTCTCTCTCTCTCTCTCTCTCTCTCTCTCTCTACGTTGTACTTCCGATACATTTTCATTTTTATTAACGTTGACATTTCTTTCATTTTTCATTCCAAGATCATATACTGTTATCTCTTCCCGTGTACAGCAGATGTGATAAACTTTATAGAGATAGCTTAACAACCAAGGTCATAACTCTCTCTCTCTCTCTCTCTCTCTCTCTCTCTCTCTCTCTCTCTCTCTCTCTCTCTCTCTCTCTCTCTCTCTCTCTCTCTCTCTCTCTCTCTCTCTCTCTGATTCTTAACTGTTTTCATTCTTTATTTTCCTTCATACAGTTCTTTTCTTTAAATTCAACCCTGGAATTCTTTACTAATAGAAAAGAAAGCATGGTGGTGGTAACAGTAGTAGTAGTAGTAGTAGTAGTAGTAGTAGTAGTAGTAGTAGTAGTAGTAGTAATCACAACACCAATAGCGGTAATAGTAGTAGTAGTAGTAGTAGTAGCAGTAGTAGTAGCAATATCAATAGCAGTAGCAGTAGCAGTAGCAGTAACAATAGCAGTGACAGTAGTAGAAGTAGTAGAAGTAGTAGAAGTAGTAGTAGCAGCAGTAGCAGAAGTAGCAGCAGTAATAGTAGCAGTAGTAGTAATCTAAGTAATTTTCCCAAGTAACTCTAAGTGAGACGCAAGGCGCATCATCAATCAGAGGAGACGTTAATGATAGCGAGCCAAACAATCCGGAGGCAGCGAGTACGGCGAAAAAAAAAATGAAGTAAAGGATTAAAAGGAGGAGGAGGAGGAGGAGGAGGAGGAGGAGGAGGAGGAGGAGGAGGAGGAGGAGGAGGAGGAGGAGGAGGAGAAGAAAATGAAGAAGAAGAAGAAGAAGAAGAAGAAGAAGAAGAAGAAGAAAGAGGAGGAGGAGGAGGAGGAGGAGGAGGAGGAGGAGGAGGAGGAGGAGGAGGAGGTAATGACAAAACGGTAAAAGAAAGGGAGAGAGAAAAGGATAAAACAAAACAAACCATCGAAACAACACACACACACACACACACACAGAGAGAGAGAGAGAGAGAGAGAGAGAGAGAGAGAGAGAGAGAGAGAGAGAGATGAATAGTTTACTCTCAAGCCATGCCTCTCCCTAACAGGAAGTTTCACCCACGGGAATTAAGATGAAGATAATGATGATGAGGAGGAGATAGAAGAGGAGGAGGAGGAGGAGGAGGAGGAGGAGGAGGAGGAGGAGGAGGAGGAGGAGGAGGAGGAAGAAGGCAAAAGGCATATAAGGAAACTACGCAAAGGACAAAGAAGTAGGAATGATAATGGCGGAAAAGAGGAAGGAAAAAGAAAATGAAGCGACATAAAGAAGGAATATGAGAAACATTTACAAAAAAGAAAGAAAATGTAATAAAGAGGAAATGATAAGAGAACAGGTGATGATGATGATGATGATGATGATGATGATGAGGAAGAAGAAGAAAAGGAAGAGAAGGAGGAAAAGGAATTGGAGGGAGGAGGAGGAGGAGGAGGAGGAGGAGGAGGAGAAGGAAGAGGAAAAATAGAGTAAAATAACCATAAAATAAGAATAAAATAAGAAGAAGAAGAAGAAGAAGAAGAAGAAGAAAGCACAGTGCCACAAAATTACTAAAGCTTTGTAAGATAAAGACACACACACACACACACACACACACACACACACACACACACACTACTACTACTACTACTACTACTACTACTACTTCTACTACTACTACTACTAATACTTGCAAACGAGGGGCAAGTGTACTAAACGCGACACACATACCAACGCCGACCAAGCAACTCTCTCTCTCTCTCTCTCTCTCTCTCTCTCTCTCTCTCTCTCTCTCTCTCTCTCTCTCTCAATAATCATTGACAATTGACAATATATTCGTTAACAATTTTATCATTTGTTATCAGAGAGAGAGAGAGAGAGAGAGAGAGAGAGAGAGAGAGAGAGAGAGAGAGAGAGAGAGAGAGAGAGAGAGAGAGAGAGAGGAAATTATATACTTTAAAGGAAGAAAAAGAAGAAAATGAAAAATAACCAGTCAAAATGGGATAAAAATACGAAAAATGAGAGAGAGAGAGAGAGAGAGAGAGAGAGAGAGAGAGAGAGAGAGAGAGAGAGGGAAGGAGGAGAGAGAGCCAGCCTTAAAACTAACGATTATAAGCAGTAGTATCACAAGCGAGAGAATAAAGGAAGATGGAGGTAATGACAGGCTGGGAAGGAACCGAGGTGGATGAATGAGGCATCTTGTCTGGGGGTGTAATTAAGTAAAAGCGTCTGGATAGCTTAAGTGGCGGGCCGGGTGTGGGTGGGTGGGAGTGGGGTGGAAGTGGGCTTGTGTAGGGGGGAGGGAGGGGAACATGGGTGTGGTGGGTATAGTGGGTGTGAGGGGGTATGTGATAAGTAAATAGCAAGCCAGCCGTTTTGTTTCCGTTATTGGTGAAGGTAAGATGTGTGTGTGTGTGTGTGTGTGTGTGTGTGTGTGTGTGTGTGTGTGTGTGTGTGTGTGTGTGTGTGTGTGTCTCATTTTCTATTTACTGACCTTCGCTTTCCTCACTTGTCTGGCCTTGGGAAATAATCTACCTCTCTGTTTTTTTTGTCAAAGAGGGTATGAGTATTTGATAAGAAAGTATAGTGAGTGATTGGAGTGATAGTGGCGAGGTTGTCTGATGTAGCGGCAGATTCTCCAGGGGGTACTACGGCATTCTTATTCCTATGTTTGCTTGTGGCTTAGTCCTGAGTGGTATGAAATTTGAATCTTGGTAGGAGTAGGAGGAGGAGGAGGAGGAGGAAGAGGAGGAGGAGTTTAGTGTTTTCTTTTCTCTCCTCAGTAAGTGTTTCTTTTACCTCCCTCTGTTTATTCCCCTTCTGTTTCTTTTTTTTTTCTTTCTCTCCTACTCGTGTGTGTGTGTGTGTGTGTGTGTGTGTGTGTGTGTGTGTGTGTGTGTGTGTACCCCTTCACCTTCCTCCATCATCACGCCACACACACACACACACACACACACACACACACACCTGCCTCCCCCTTTCTCCCCAACACCTTAGCGTCCTCCTTTCGAGTACTTCCGCCACTTTACGCCCCCACTCCCCTTTTCTTTCCTGTCGTTTCCTTCTAATACGGTGATATTCTTTTCCCCACGTCAACTTCCTCTATCTCTTTTCAATCCCTCATTTCCTCCTCCTCCTCCCTCCAGATGAACACCACCCGTCACCTACAGTCAAACTAGGTCCTTTCAGTCCTCCAGTCGCACTCCGTTGTGTGTGTGTGTGTGTGTGTGTGTGTGTGTGTGTGTGTGTGTGTGTGTGTGTGTGTGTGTGTGTGTGTGTGTGTGTGTGTGTGTGTCTTGAGGGGCACGGCAAGCTTTAGGCGACAGGAATGACACAATTTCCTTTCAATCTCAAGAATGAATAACGTTCGATGAGATTGCGACGAACGATACACACACACACACACACACACACACACACACACACACACACACACACACACACACACACACACACACACACACACACACACACACACACACACATACATACATACATACATACATACATACATACACACACTCTCTCTCTCTCTCTCTCTCTCTCCGGGGTTGCTGCGCAGTTCGGTAAGCTCCCAACACTCACATACAGGTAAAAATGGTGCTCCCCGGGGCGGAAAGTAGCGTGGTGTGCCGGAAGCCTTGTGTTCTGTTGGCCCCGAGCTCCCGCCCCCACCCACCGGGCCGCGACGCAACAGGTTGTAAGAGAGGCGCCCTAAGAAGCCGGCGAGGACGACAGTCAGCGGGAGAGAGAGGGAGGGAGAGGAGAAGAGGGAGAGTTTTCTTTGTTTATAAAGTTGTGAGCTCGAGCCGTGAGCGCTTCCTGCCTCTGGTCCGTCTGTCTCCTGCCTGCCACTCCCTGCTGCCTCACCCATCCCTCACATCCTCCTTTCCTCTTCCATCCTCCTCCTATTATAGTTCTCCTTCCTCTCCATCTCTCTCTCTCTCTCTCTCTCTCTCTCTCTCTCTCTCTCTCTCTCTCTCTCTCTCACAGCCTCCCTCCATCTTCCATCCCATTCCTAGTCCTTCTTCATCTCCATCTCTCTCTCACACAGCCTCCCTTCCCGTTCATCCTTCTCCTACTCCTCCTTCTTTTCCACTCATCTCCATCCTTCTCACTCACAGCCTCCGCCCTCTCTCTCTCTCTCTCTCTCTCTCTCTCTCTCTCTCTCTCCACATCTCTTACTCCTCCCTCAGTTTCATCTTCATTCATCACCTTCACCACCACTCCACTCACTCCCTCCCCGTCCCCCTCCCATTCCACCTCACCTCCACTACTCTCCACGTAGCCTTAACCCCGCGCCACCTGCCTCGACCTCAACACCCCAACACCTCCCTCTTGTTAATATAATACCGCTCTCTCCAACAACACCGCCACACGCCTTGTCTCTCCTCACCCCAACCCCCAACCACAGCTACCTCCAAAATTTACGCCCCCACAACAGCACCCTTTACCTCACATCCGTACCCCAACCCCTCCTCCCCATCCCCACTAACACCTTCCTTTTCCCCCAACAAAGCCACGAAAGCATATCAAGGCGTGATGTCCTTCGCTGGAGCAAGACCGTACACACACACACACACACACACACACACACACACACACACACACACACACACACACACACACATGGATTCAGAGTCACTGGTTTGTATATTTTTTTCCTACATTTTTTATCTCTTTTTTTTTTTTTTGCCTAACATGTCGCTTTATGGGCGTGGGCTGAGCCGGCGTGAGGCACAGAGGGTGTGGGGCCGTAGCGGTGTCGCGGGCGTGGCTGATTGCGTCGTGTGGGCGTGGGAGGAACAGGAAACTGAGGAGAGAGAGAAGCGAAGACAAGACACGAAGCCGCACGCTGAGAGAGAGAGAGAGAGAGAGAGAGAGAGAGAGAGAGAGAGAGAGAGAGAGAGAGAGAGAGAGAGAGAGAGAGAGAGAGAATTAAGGTGCGCGCCGTGCATATCCATATCTCCCTTACCTACAAAAAACACATCCTTTCATTCTCATTCTCCTTCCTTTAACTCTCCCTGATTTTAAAGACAGTTAAAACCCACCGCCCTCCCTCCCTCCCTCTCTGCCTCCCTTCCTTCCTTTCCCCTTCTAACCCTCCCTCCATAACAAGCAGGGCCCCTCCTCCTCCTAACCCACCACCACCACCACTACGTAGAAGACCCTCTCAGCTGATCCCCTCTCCTGCCCACCAACCCTCGACCTCTTGACATTTTTCCCAGGGCAGAATTCGCCTCCACCGCTGACCGAGACACTTTTCACGGTAGTCAAGAGCGAGTGAAAAAGCCTCATTCCACCTGTAGCTTTGTTGTGCCACAGAGGGAGGGCTAAAGGCTAAAAGGAGGGAGGCTGAGTGAGGCTGAGGCTGTGATGTGTGTGAGGGTATAGAGTGCTGTGGTGGTGGTGGTGGGTAAAGAGAGGTTGGGAAGAAAAAGAGGCGTAGGGAGAGAGAGAGAGAGAGAGAGAGAGAGAGAGAGAGAGAGAGAGAGAGAGAGAGAGAGAGAGAGAGAGAGAGAGAGAGAGAGAGAGAGAGAGAGAGAGAGAGAGAGAGAGAGAGAGAGAGAGAGAGAGAGAGAGAGAGAGAGAGAGAGAGAGAGAGAGAGAGAGAGAGAGAGAGAGAGAGAGAGAGAGAGAGAGAGAGACCCTTCACATACAGCAAACAAAAACATAATGAAAAACACAGTATAACACAACGAAATAAAAAGAGAAACGTTTAAGCAAATTAACACGTATTTTGAAGCACACATATGCAAGAACTTTGAAAATACAGCGAAAGAAAGAAGAGATAAATAAGAAGAAGGGAAGGGACGTAAAGTAGATGGGAGGTAAGGAGAGGAGGAAAAAGGGGAGGAGGAAAAAGGGGAGGAGGTAAAGTGTAGTAGAGAGGAGGGAAGGGAGGGTTGTGTTTTCCATCCTTAAATAAAACATATAAAAGTGAAGTGACGCGGACCAGGAACTATACCTCCACCACCATCACCGCCACTGCCACGGTCGTCACTGCCATCTTACCTGAGGACAAAAGAGGAGAAAACACGTCACACACAGGACAGGTAAGAAAATCAATGGACTTCTACCTGGCATTTCCTGCACCCACGTGAGCAACTACCACCACCACCACCACCATCACCACCACCACAAATAAGAGTGAAGTAAAATAGTTCTAGAATGACGTGTTAGAATTCTCTTGGTGGTGGTGGGTTTGATTGGTTGCGAAATGTGGTGATTGAGATTGCTTAAGAGGAGGTCGTGGTGGTGGTGGTGGTGGTGATAGGAATGACAGTAAGAAGAGAAAGAAAATAGAAAAGAATATGCTTGACAGGAGAAAAAAAGAAGACATAAGAAGAAAAAAGAAAGGAAAGAAAAAGAAAGAGGAAAAACAAGTTCAGTAAGAAGAAAAGAACAAGGAAAGAGGATTATCAAACATTTCCCCAACCGCATCTCCGCCAGACCAGACAACACACACACACACACACACACACACACACACACACACACACGACATCAAGGAAGCAACTTAAACCAGAATTCTTTGCCATCATCATCATCATCATCATCATCATCATAATTCCTGTCACTGCTGCTGCCTCTCACTTCATCTTTAACACAACAGCTGCTCCTCCTGCCTACCCTCCCCCTGCTCAAAGGAACAGAAAGGAGGAACAAACGGACCTAACAGATCTTTTTTATCCTTACAAGACATTTTAAAACAGAAAACTCAAGAGAAGCTGCAAGAAACCATGGCAGTCCTTCTTTGTCATATTAGTCATGGAATCCAGAGAAGTAAGAATGTAAAGATGAAGGTTCTCTCTCTCTCTCTCTCTCTCTCTCTCTCTGAGGTAGGTGCCGCCAAGGGGTGACAGGAAACAGGTGAAAGAGTACAGGTAACGTATCAGTCTACTGCACGTGTACTGTATACTAATGAATGAAATGATTATATATTTCCGTAGCTCATTTATCATTACCACGACTGCTTAAATTGCAGCCACCTCCACCACCACCACCTCAGCAGGAAAGGTACACAGGTGTTCAAGTGTTCTAATGAAGAAAATCACGTGTCTGTGTATTAGAGAGAGAGAGAGAGAGAGAGAGAGAGAGAGAGAGAGAGAGAGAGAGAGAGAGAGAGAGAGAGAGTGTATTCTCTCTCTCTCTCTCTCTCTCTCTCTCTCTCTCTCACACACACACACACACACACACACACACACACACACACACACACACAAACACGCACACACACACACACAAACACGCACACACACACACAACAGGAAGTAAAATAAACAATTGTGACAAAATGTGGAAACACTGCACACACATAAACACAACAAAAAAGAAAAGAGAGAAAAATCAGCACCCAAAACAACATTAATAACAAACAAAACCCAACGGTGGAAACATTCACGAGAACGAACGAAGCGGAAGTCACGCAGCGGGAAAAGAGGAAAGAAAATTATAATGATAACAAAAAAATATAATGAACGAATGAAAACAACGACAAAAAACAAAATAAAGAAAAAAAAAAACAGATAAACAAGAATAGCCATCCACGAAAATTACAAAATAAAACAAGAGAAGAGAGAGAGAGAGAGAGAGAGAGAGAGAGAGAGAGAGAGAGAGAGAGAGAGAGAGAGAGAGAAAACAATGATGTAAGGGGAAAATTGTTTAAGTTTTCTTTCTTTTCCTGAACAAAGAAGGTTTTCGTCTCCCTAACAGCTTTCCTTAACGCCCTGGTAGTAATGAGGGCGAGGGGCGAGGGACGTGAAGTGAGGGAGAGAAGAGGGAGAGGGAGTATGAAGGAGGGAAGGAGGAGGAACAGAGGAAAACCAGAGTCAAGACAGGAGGGAAAAGATGAGAAAGAGAAACGAGAAGATGGAAAGAAAAAGAAAAGAGTCTAGAGGAGATGAAAGAAATGGAAGAAGGGAAAATAAGAAAGGGAAGAGAAGGAATAGAATGTAAGAAAGAGAAAGAGGAAGGATGAAAACTTAAGATGAGAAGATACGAAGAAAGGAAAAGAAAAGGAAAGTAGGAATCAGAGAGGGAGTAAATAAATGTTAGGAAAGGGAGGGAAAAGATGGAAGGGAACAAAGGATAAGAGGGAAAAAGGAAAAGAAAGAAGGGAGGGAATAGCAAGAAGATAGGACAGGAAGGGAAGGAGGGAGAGGTAACAGAGGGTAGTGGTGTTGGTGGGAGGTCGTCAAGAGGGACCCATAAACTCCTAAACCAGCAATAGTAATGTGTTTAGTCTGACTGTCACTGGCTCCCTACCTACCCATCATTCCATCTCTCTCTCTCTCTCTCTCTCTCTCTGGTGGGTGTTCTCCTTTTTCACATTTTCATTGAAGTTATTCAGTACATTTACTTTAATGAATAATGTAGTTTTTATCTATTTATTTATTCATTTGCTCTGTGTCCTCTTTAATAATGTTTCCTTCCCTCATTCTATATTAATTTTCCTTACCTTAATTAAATTCTTATCCGTTTGGTTATTATACTGTATTTTTTTCTTCTTACCCTTATCTACTTTCGCTTCTTTTCAGTCTCCTCTTCCATTTTTTTCCCTTTTACATTCACCAAGTCTCAATTAAACCACATAAATTTCTTGCTACTCTTCTGCATTATAAAACTACACATCTTCCTTCACTCTTCTTCCCTCTCCATTATCCTTTGTCACTCTTCTCCGGCCTACATTTCCTCCACCACCACCACCAAGGACACGGGATACGAGGCAAGGCAGATTCCCACGTCCAAGTCTCCCTCTCACCATCATCACCACCTCCTCAGTGCTCCTCCCGGCCCCTCGTCACGCCCCGACCTGTCATTCCTCGCGTCGACACAACCCCACAGCTCAGCCAGATGGTCGGTGGGTCTCAGTCTTAACGATCTGCCTGGTATGGTCACTTGGCAACCCTACGCTTCCCCCTACACAGGCTACACAGGCCAGGGTCAATGCCAGGTCATCAGGAGGAAGAGGGAAAGGCAAGGGGGAAGTCATCTGGGAATGGCGTACTACTCTGAAATATTTACTGGGTTATAGAATGTTGATATGTATTTTCTATTTATGTGGAGGTTAGGTGGCGCGTTATCCATTGTACATAGAAGGGTGAGATATGGTAAAGTAGGGTTACGTTGGGCTAGGTTAGGTAAGGTAAGGTAAAGTTAGGTTATATAAGGTAAGGCAATGTTAGCATGAAGATAGATAGGTAGAATAGGGTATAGGATGTAAGGTAAGGTAATATCAGGTTTAGTTGGGCTGAATTGGCTTACGTAACTTATCCTAACACGTCTAAAAAAAATGTTGGGGCGGGATGATATTCAAATGATCCCATAAAAATCGTAGAATAAAAAGGAAGTGACAGAGTGATGAAACGTAGTCTAGAAGAGTGTACATTACAGGGCGAGTGAAGGTGTGTGTGTGTGTGTGTGTGTGTGTGTGTGTGTGTGTGAGAGAGAGAGAGAGAGAGAGAGAGAGAGAGAGAGAGAGAGAGAGAGAGAGAGAGAGAGAGAGAGAGAGAGAGAGAGAGAGAGAGAGAGAAAGGAAAGAAAAGGAGTCACGTGTGCCAGCTTCCCTTCCTCTTCCCCTCCCTCCTCCCTCACACTCCCATCGCTTCCATAACAACCATTTCATGCCATCCACTTACGGTCTACTAAAACGGTGCGATTCCGTGAAGCTGAGTGATTGATCTAACGCGCCACAACAGCAAGGCCATATGGCGTCATTGATTCCGTGAAGTAAAATATTTTCGCCCACCGGGAACAAAGCCCTAGTGCCGCCCAGTAACCGGAAGCTGGCCGGGAAGGGGTGAGGGCAGGGTGAAGGGAGGCGGAGGGTAAGTCAGTGCGTGCCAGAATCTTCCCTCACTGTTTCCAGGGCGCTGCGTACCCGTCACACTCTCTCTGTTCACCCTTCTGTCCCCATCTGTCCCTATCATCCTTGAGGCGTTGCGATCACTTCCAGCCTGGTATTGTTGTACGTGTGTGTGCGTTGGTCAAGGTATTCTCACCCAGCTCTCAATGTCGTGGCGTCGCTAAGCAGAAGGCGCCCTACACTTACATCTCACGTGTTGCTTCATGAAGGCAAGGTGAGGAGGGCGCCATGGATGGGTGCACTGAAGAGTAGGGGGGAGGATCTTAGTAATCCCAAGTTTCCTGATCAAACACGATTCCAGAGGATAAAGGAACAGCGAGCTGCGGGAGGTTCCTGCCTTTTGTGCGGCGGCCACCCACCTCCACGCTGACTGCGACCATCTCACTCCCGCCCGCCGCCCTCCACTGACGTCATGCCGCCCCTACCTCTGCGCTATAGTGGAGAGAAAGTCATCTTCACCGTTTATATTCCCCGTCAACGCGACTTAGCGTCCCACCTGGAAAGTTGGCGGAGAGAACAGGCGACGTGAGGACGCGTTGCTGGCACCCCGAGGTATTCCTCCACTAACTGAGAGCGAGATACCGCTTCGTGAAGTACTCAACGAAGGGTGGCGAGGACGAGTTCTCTCTACAGCAGTCTGGTAGGCGCCTGGTTTGGGTGGGACTCGAGCAGCTGCGGCGCACCAAGGCGGCCCTCTGGTGAATGTAGCGAGGGTGGCCTCATCTAGGGCAGTGCCTGGGTGCCGGGGCGAGAGGCTGCTGACACGCCTGTCCTCGGATGTTATTTTTACCTCTCACAACCAAGACGGATAGTCGGTACTTCGTCTTTTTCTCGCCTCAGCACACAAAGCCGCAGCGCACCGCCCCTCTACACCCTCATGGACACGCCATGGTGGCTTTGACCAGACAGCCTCGCTATCATCTTAATAGTACTCACTTACTTCCTCCCCTGTTATCTCCCCACACTCACGGCCTTCCTCCTGGCCGCTGCCGTGCTGGGCCTGCTCTAGGGATGCGCCGGAAGCCTAAAGCCCGTCAGTGTCAGCCCGAAACCCTTGAGTCCCAATAAAAGCTCCTCCCGTCGCCCAGGCGTGAAGCTCCCCGTGGAAAGCCTGATCCTGTTACCAGTAAGAACACGACACCGCGGGGCGTGAGGCAGGTTAAAGTAGGACACCCGCACCCCGGCCTTCTCACCAGTAGCTGCTGCTCACCACAAAAACGAGTAACAAATCCAGCCTACAGCACATAATCCAGCCGTCACTCAGTCCGCCGCGCCACTCGGCTCCCCTGAAGTTGTCCGGACGTGACCTGCGGGTCGAGGGTCGAGGCTGTGCTCGCCAACCCTGCTCGCTGGTGTCATGATCCTGAAACACCGCCGCCCCTTGCACCAACACCACTCGCCTCAGGTCACATGAAGAGCACCCACCACTGTAACTTTTTTCCTTGTGTGTGTGTGTGTGTGTGTGTGTGTGTGTGTGTGTTTACTTTAGATTAGAATGGTAATATCGGATTAGGTACTTCAACTTCATCCATCTAAGTTCAAACAATAACTGGGATGTATATTGTCCTCCTGACCTTGTGCACCTTAATAGCTGCAATGTTATGGAGAGAGAGAGAGAGAGGGGAAAAAAAAAAAAGCCAGCGAGACTGCTGTGCTAGTCTTAAATGACAGCTCAGTTGGCAGCCACCGGATTCGTTAAAGGAAGGAATGTTAAGCCGTACTGCAGGAACAAAGAAGGACCTACGTAATCCAGTGCTGGGGTGGGGGATAGAGGGGGAACGTCCCGCGGCGACACACCTGTCCCCCTCCACCTCATTCCTCCTGCCGGGGACTCCTGTGGCCCCTGCAGTAGTACCGATCAACGCCGTGTCAACTGATTCCCGTCCCTCCTTTCCTCCCATCCCACGGCCCCGCAGCCCCAGAACCAGCGAGTCCCTCCCCTCAATCCTTACTCCCACCACAACCGGCCCAAACACTCCCCAGGGCCTCTATTATCCCAGTCAAATATTCACCCGCCATAAAGAACGTTACGAAGGGGGGAGGGAACAGAGGCAGGAAGGGAGGGAGAGACAGAATTCCCTGCACCGGTTGACATACTGATGAGAAGGGGCCAGGAGCGGGCGAGGCGTGAGAGAAGAGGCGCGGAGGTTCTGCAAGACCGGACATTGAAAAAAAAAGTGGGTTTAGATGTGATAACGATGAGGAGAGACGATAAAGCTGAGTTGTGTGGTTGTTAAGGAGGGCGTGCGTGGGTGTGGCGGGTGGAGGGCTGGTGAGGTAAGGGTGTGGGAAGCGTGGAGATCACAAGAGGAAGTGACACGAAAAACGAGGAGGGGGGAAAAAAGAAAAGAAAACTCATTTGGCTCATAACAACGCTTGATTACTTTCAGTCGGGTTAGACCAAATGAGATTCATGTTCATTAAGTCGTGATCGAGCAGTTTGGTTGTGATGCAAAAAGTGGCTCACGACAGTGCGAGGAAATGAAGGCGACGCCGTGAAGACGGGCGCCGCGGGGCTCAGGCAAGGCCACCACCCTCGCGGCGCCGCAAACCCGCCACGGCTTTTGTCTGTGGCACAATGAAGACACCCGCAGGAACAGTCGTGGTGTTAGTAGTAGTAGTACTAGTAGTAATGATGGTAATGTAGATGGTAGCATGAGTAGTATCAAAAGCTGTCCAGGCTCCTTGCACAGTCATAATCTCACTCTACCCCGTCAGGTGGTGGTGGTCGAGCCCTATATCAGTACGAATGACCCTCAGCTGACCGGGGGCTACATAAACTCATGGACGCACAAGTCGGCTGGCTTGACGGAGCGTCAGAGCGGAAGGATGAACCAGTCAGCACCAAGCAGCGTAAAAAGAGCAGAATTTATTTGAGTGCTCAGCGTAGCGTGTCGGCGAGGAGGGCGGCAGGTGGTGAGGCCCAGGAAGAGGACTAGCCCGAGGGCGGCCACGTGCTAGCCCGAGGCGGCCCGCCCTACACGCCCCATCAGCTCCACGTCCGCCCTGAGATCAAGTGACGGGTTTTTATTGGATCGTGAGGAGATGACGTGGGCGGAGGTGCAAGGTGTTATTTATTCCTTCCTTCATTCCTTTAGTCTTAAGAGATTACTCGAGGCAAGGACGGCGAGATGTCCCGCCACAACAAGGGCGCTACAGCTACACCAAGTCATCACGTCACGCCTGGATGTGCCCTCACTTCAACGCGCCACGGACCTTTCCCTGTCATATGTTTCGACGTAATTTACGGTGATGGAGAGGCCGTACCAGTGCCACTCCTCGCCTCCCCATCTTCGCCAACCCTAAGGGAATAGGCGAAGATACATGACACATCATTAAATCTAACCACGTGTAGCTGTCCGTCTACCCTTGACCTGTCACTTACTAGTGCCACACACACACACACACACACACACACACACACACACACACACGGCCTGATGCGCCCCTTCGCTCTTCAGCAACCAAAATAATCACAGGATAACAGCCTCCTGCATGAACGAGGATGGGGAGACGTGATCTTTCAGACTCTGCAAGTCAATGCCCCTGCAACTAATCCTCGTTACACACACACACACACACACACACACACACACACACATATACAAAGAATTTCACAATCACCGTCTATTTTTATTTAACCTCGGATGGGACTGTTTTTACCTTCTTAAGATGTTTGTTTGTTTATAGGTGTGTGTGTGTGTGTGTGTGTGTGTGTGTGTGTGTGTGTGTGTGTGTGTGTGTGTGTGTGTGTGTGTGCGTGTGATGAAGTACAGTACGTAAGTCCTAAGACTATTCATTCCGTGCAAGGAAGTGAACCTCCATATTATTACCCTATCACAAACTGCTAACTAAGAAGCAACAAGTCTACTGATACTAAGCCTTCCTTTGTGTTCCTTTGTGTAGGAGACTGGCCAACACACAGGTCTTCATGAAGGAACAAGAACCAGCCCTACATAAACATCTTTGTGTCTTGAGGGGATGCCGTCGCCGTCCTGCCCGCAGCCCCGACCCTTTTCGAGTGCAGTGCGTAACGTATGAGTGTGGGCAGAGACAGGGCACGGCACAGCAAGGCATGGCAGGGCAGAGGGGAAGTGAAAGGGTAGAGGACGAACGTGAGAGAGAGGGAGAAAGAGAGAGAAAGGGACTGAGGAACGTAAGGGAGACAAGTGAAGTAGAGAGAGAGAGAGAGAGAGAGAGAGAGAGAGAGAGAGAGAGAGAGAGAGAGAGAGAGAGAGAGAGAGAGAGAGAGAGAGAGAGAGAGAGAGAGAGAGAGAGAGAGAGAGAGAGAGAGAGAGAGGGAAAGAGGGACGTGTTTGAGCAGGGAAAGGGTGATTATCCGGTACACGAGGGACCTGAGGAGCTGCAGGGAAAGAGGAACAAGAAAGAGCGTGTACTGACAGGACTTGAGAGGATGTTAGGAAGCTGGGGAGAGACGAAAACAAGGAACAAAAAGGAGGAACAAGGAGGAGGAATACGAAGAACGAGTAGTATTAGAGTAGCAAAGAGGTGAAGAATAAAAAGCAAGGCGGGGCGGTTTCTTGATCTTGATAGTGCAGAGTTAGAGCAGTGCCTACGGGAAACTTTTACGGTATATGTAGATAATACTTTCAGGTGTGGGCTATGAAAGACTTAGTCACACCTCGCTCACCTACACTTATGCCTACACAACACCCACCACACCTGACTCAACACCCTGCAACACTCTAGCTTTGAATTTCTTTGACTATTATGGCTTCTTTACTCAATGTACTAGTTACGTGTTAGTTTAAAATCTCATCCTGAAAGACAACACTCCCAGAGAAAAGGTGTTACAGTACATGTGATAAAGCTAGTTTTAAGCGTTTGACCTAATGCTTTAGTGTTTTTTTTTTTTTCTTTTTTTAGTTAAATTGACTAAAATCACTGAAACAAGTACCATTAGCAATCAAAGAATTAAGCAACACAGGCCAGGGATGAACTATGAGAAGTGGCCGTTGATACCACCACTGTTTTACTCAATTTGTTTCAGTCACGTCAGCAAAAAGTGTGTGCAGTTAAAGGATTAGAGTGAAGACATTATGCTACGTCGGTGTGTGTGTGTGTGTGTGTGTGTGTGTGTGTGTGTGTGTGTGTGTGTGAGGAGGGAAGGCAGTGTGGTGTCTGGTGCAGGAGTGGTGTTGATGGTGGCAGGGTCAGAGGGCGTGCAGAGATCTGAGCTCTGTCAATTCCCTCCAGGACCTCTCTCCCTTACCCTCTCTCTCTCTCTCACCTCTCCCTCCCCAGTAACGCCCCATCCCCTCCCCTGGCCGAGCAAAGCCAAGCACAGCACTCACTCGACATGGTCCACACCCTTTTAGTATGTTGCTTGTTGCTTTTTGTCTTCTTACCTGACTTATTTATACAGACACGACACACACCATAACTATTTTTGAGACAAGGAACACACACGAGCACTTACACACCTAGAGAGAGTCCCAAAAAAGTAAGGCTTCACCTGCCTCATTAGTTTCAACCATTCTGAGGGCTACTCGACAGCACACACACACACACACAATATAATCATCAAAAGTAGCCCGGCCAGTAGGTAATCACGACAATAATCGCCCTGCAGGAATGGCGCCATCAACATGCTCATTAGCGACGATTTTTCTGTGGTATACGCCCACTGCTCGCGTTCCCGACAGATGCGCGCGGGCAATTAGCGCGGTAGTAACAGGAAATTATTGTACAAACTTATGGTGAGCAAATGAGGAAAACTCCCGAGGCTGTTGAGGACGCAGGCTGAGGTGAGGCCCGCGGGTTCCCTGACTCATTACCAGTGGTGAGGAAAGCTCCCGAAGAGGAACAAACACCTCACGCTCATGCACACTCATTACTCTTCGTCCCCCGAGTGTCTTGCTAGCGAGCCCTCCTACTCAAGCTTGTGAGAAAATGTGAGGCTAGAATATTAAAGAGGATTTGTGGTAGTGTAAGTCTTTGGAAGTGAAAATACCGATGCGTGTGAGAGTATTTGAAAGGGCAATGTGGGTGTGTTCTAAAGAAAATAATACGTCATTCAGTTTTCAGACGTTCTTATACTATTTTTTCAAGATCTTTTCCTTTATTTTTTACAGCACTTGGAAGGAAGATGTAGAAGGATATAAATTTTTCAAAAAAGTTCTTCAAGTGAATATATCATGTCACCAGATTCTCATACTTTCGAAAACATTTTATTTACGTTCTTGCCTACTATTCTACTATTATCTTTGTAGAGATAAATGAAATACAGATGAGTCAGAGAGGGTTGGTCTGTTGACTCATTTTACTGATTAGAAGTTTCGTTGACGTAAAATTCAAATAATGTAAAAAGGAAATACAAATTGGAAAAAACTGATTTAAGAGAGAGATAATAATAATAATAATAATACCTCACAATTCCTTCATTGTGATATCACTGGCTAAGCTTCTCCAAAACGTGACGAGGAGAGAAAAAAAAAAAATACAACATTGCACCAGACTCATTAATCACTCAGTATCACACTCACTGCGCACCACGGGACACATCACCACTCACCAACAATGAAACACTATCGGAAGGAAAAATGCCCGGTAACAGTGACGATAAGGATGACACATTGAGCCCATAATGCTGTGGTGTTAGTGGCAGTAAAACCATAAACATGTTATCACCTTAAGTAGATAACAGTAGTAGTGGTGACAGTGGTAGTAGTAGTAATAGTATTAGTATTAGTAGTAGTGATAGTAGTAGTAGTAGCAGTAATAATAATAAAAAGTAGTTAAAATTCCTACCAAAAGTAGTTGTAGATGTAGTAACAAATAGCAAAAAATACATTATCAATATCAAAATTTTTTTTAATAAATGACTAAAAGATCAACCAAAATAACAATTAACACCACATAACTTACAAGTCTACACAGAAACAACAAATAACACATCATGAACAGGTCGCTTTGCCGTTACTGCCAAACCCAAACCGTCCCATGAACACCCACACGCCCACCTCGGTAACCCACACCCACGTCACACATAATCCATAGCTCCCCATCCTAAAACAACTCAAAATCCATACGCTGCGGTGCTTTACTAATCAATCAGTCAATATCACAGCATTCCAGCTCTCGAACACCCGCACCCTTTGCGTCAGCGCCCGTCCTCCTCACTCCAGCACTCACCTCCCTGCAGGCCGCGCACTTCCAGCTCGGAGGTGGAGGGCATCGGGGTGGAGGTCGTCCTAAACCTGGCCGGCGATCCACTGGAGGACATGCCAGCAAAACTAATCCAGTTGCGGATCTGCATCTTGACCTGACACACTGACTAGACTGTCGAGCAAACGAAGGCGGTAATAGTAGTAGTAGTGGTAGCAGCAGGTAACACTTCAAGCACTCCCGCGGGCCTCCTTCCGCACTACACTCGCCCTTCGTCAGTCTCCGCTGGTGAGGCCGGTTGTTCCATTGCGCGTAAATAAATCCTCCCGTAACTGCTTGCTTGGGGCGTTTGTCACTCACACTTTACATGGCGAACCTATTTACTGAGCAGGAACGTCTCGCACTGTCACTTGCCACCTCCACCCGCGAGCCTGGTCAACGAGGAACTGCCTGCCGCCTCCCAGTCCCCACCTCACCGCCTCCCTGTTTGGTCTACTACTCCTAGGAACGTTAGTGCGGAGTTGGCGGTTACTCATTTTTACCAGCACTCCCTCCATTCACGCCACTGCCATGCCACTCTCGCCCGGGTCGATTTTATAAGCCAAACTATTTTATGTCATTGTTCCATGGATGGCGCAGCGTAGATAAGCAGAAAGGAATGCCTGGAAATATGTTACGTGATGGTAAAAAATGTTTGTGCAGTGTGTGTCACGCGGGTTGCTAACTGGTTGCTGGCAGCGTGTTGGATTCGTTTGAACGTCATTCCAGGCTGATAGAGTCACCCCCATCTCTCTCTCTCTCTCTCTCTCTCTCTACTCGATAACGAAACTATAAAAAATAATTATCCCTCCTAATTACAGCTTTCCCAAAACAGATGATTTTTCCCACTTTTCAGTCTCCTTTTAGTTCCCTTGGTGTTCTTTTCTCCCTAAATGGCAAAGAGAAAAATGTGTGTCGAGTGTAGCTGGTGTAGCATGACCCTCTCTCTCTTCTTTTCTCCGCCCTTCCTTCCTTCCTTCCTTCTCTCCCTCCCTGTACCTCGCCCCTCCTAAGCTCCTACACCAGTTACACTCGCCCTTCACCAAAACTAGTTCTGGTGAATCCACTTTACGCCTCGGCCTCACCTCACCCCTCTGCCCTCATCCTGCCGCTGCCTCCCCTCCTCCTCCTGCACCACCTGCTTTCACACACACCTGGCGTCTTCCTGCCTCACACCTGCCTCGCTTAAATGGCTGACAAGCAGTCTACAGGTTTTTCCGTACCACTAGTACTAGTATTTCATAAAGGTGGTGGTGTAATAGTGATGTCGACAATAGTGGTATGATGATAGTAATAAGTTCATTAACACTAGTGATAAAAGTGATGATATACGTACACTATTATTATCATTATTATTATTGTTGTTGCTGTTGTCATCATCATTACTGCTATCATTATTGTCATTATCATCATTATCATAACAGTTTGAATGTTATCATCATTCCCACTATCATCATCACAATCCCAATACCCGTACACAACCACCACAGCAATCACACTATCACCACCATAACAATAGCACCACCACCACCACCGCCACTAAGAGACCCCTGCTTTAACCCTAATAAAGACAAAAGCGTATCTGTGAGCCACGCGCCAATAATACCAGCCTACCAGCCCACCATTCCTGACCCACTTCCCGCCTGGCTGTGATGCGCCAGGCTCGCCCGCCGCAGCCACCTCGATGCTGGAGCCCTGCACACACACAGGCAGTTCTCAAGGTCAGTCATGATAGCAACGGTATGCTTCGTCGGGAGGACACCTTGATCTGAGGGAGACCAATGCTACATAACCACACCAGCCGCAGCCCTTGAGTCGTCTTGCTAGTCCCACGAGAAGCCACAGCCAGCCTGCATTGTTCCCAGCGCCTCGGCCTCGTCAGCTTAAAGGTTGCAGCGGCCCTGAGCAACCGCAGACTTCACTCTCGGTGACAAACACTGGTTATTGTCAACCAATGTTAGTGGTAACGAAGAGCGGTTTAGCTTTGCTTTACAAGTTTCTCTCAATACGTTTCTCTAGACCTACTCTCATGTGCTTCATATAAGTTCCATCCATCAGTCCCAAGCATGCAAATTTTGTTCTTCCATAAGTCTCGTCATCCTGACGAGAGACACCGCGGTGGCTGCTGTGATCATAAGAACTCGTCCTTACACCAGACACTGCAAGTGCTGGATGGAGAAGTCAAGGTGGGTCATACCAAGGGAACCAAAAATACAGCAACAACTGGTTCGTGTTTTAAAAAATACATAGTCACTACAGGTTTGTGTTCTCAAAGCAGACTAATTGCAGTTTTCTCCTCAAAAGTTCAGCGAGCAACAGGTTTTGGTTTAAAAGAATTGAACAGCTTCGGGTTATCGCAGCAGTTCCCAGCGCGTCTCTGGCACCAAGGATATGGAAGGCGTTTAGGAGAGGCTGGTCCCCACTCCTCTCACCAACGTAACTCTCGTCATCGCTTAGAAAACCTATTTTAAAGGACATAGCGTCCTCATGCCCTAACCTAACTTAATTAACCAACACAACCTTCAATGCCATCCTGACAACCATAATTTAACCTAACCTGAACCAACGAACATCTACTATACCAAACTGACAACCTAACCTAACCTAACCTAACCTACCCTAACCAACACACTCTTAGTCACCGTCCTGAGAACTGCCGCGTGAATCTTCCCTTCGGACACTTCCCTGGGAAAGGGACAAGCCAGATTAACATTTCTAGCACAATGAAGGCCTTTATACCTGTACGCCTCCACAGGTCAGCCTTGCCGACCTACCCACTACCTATTTGCATACTAAAGCCTTCACAATAACTGTTTCTTCCCTGATAAAAATTCCTGTAGCGGAGTAACCCTCACGGCCCGGCGCCTCCCTGTTGGTGTCGCCCCTCCTGCTGTTATTCCGAGGGACGCGGGCTTTTTGCAGACTCCGGGGCAGCTGAGTGAACCCGACGGTGGCCAGAGGGCATTAAAATCTTGCTGCTCGGCTGAGTGAGAGTAATTCCGCTCACACTGTATTTTTCTCTTTGGCAGACAGACACACACACACACACACACACACACACACACACACACACACACACACACACACACACATTTTTAAAGAAAAATTGGATAAGTGTAGATATGGAGACGGGACCACACGAGCATAAAGCCCAGGCCCTGTAAAACTACAACTAGGTAAATACAACTAGGTAAATACACACACACACACACATATTTAAAGACTAGAATAGAAGAGACAGAAGCAAGATACACATGAAGAACAAAACAAAGATACGAAAACAAAACCATACAAATGTTACAAATGTAGCTCAGGCCATGGACACACACACACACACACACACACACACACACACACACACACACACACACACACACACACACACACACAGGGGATAATCACTGTCCATTTCCCACTGCTACTGTAAACACACTGACCTGCCCTGACCCTCACAGCCTGGCGGGGACTCGCTAACGTACCTGAAAAGAAAGAAGGAAACCCATTAGATCACGTATCGCGCGTCCGTCCCGCAGCACAGTAATAAGTGATTCACCGCCACGCAGCAGCCACAGCGGGAGTGAACACTGCGGCTCCATCTAATTACTTATACATTAGTTAGGTTAAGCGAAGAATGCAGGGTACTTAAAAGTTTAGGACGACAAATAATGCTAAAATAATAATTGCAATAATGACGATGATTACAATAATTATACTAACATTAACACATTTTATAATTAGTGGAATGTTTCAGGATCTGACGTCAAAATCATGAATTAAATGTCATCCAAGAAGCAAAAAATTCCTTTTCCTATGACTTAATAGACGTCACAGGAAACGAGGCGAGTTACATCTGTAAAATACCATCGGAAATTTAAATGTGTGTGTGTGTGTGTGTGTGTGTGTGTGTGTGTGTGTGTGTGTGTGTGTGTGTGTGTGTGTGTGTGTGTGTGTGTGTGTGCGTGTGCAAGGGACCTACAAGAAAAAGAGGTCACTGTATGGTATTCTTCGAGGGATCCATCGCGCCCAGTCAGCCAGCCAGGCCTACCCTTCACCCTCCACCCCTTCCGCATGATCCCGGCGACGCTGGTAAAAACACGCGACGGTCACTAATCCCTCAAGACCTCAGTGGAAGCAAAGAAAGGCGAGGTGACCCACTGAGCGATCCGCCAGCTGCCCGGGTCACGCCGATTACCCGAGGATGAGACATTCGCTAAAACCGTTTTGTTTACCCCGTCAGTCTCGCCGCCGCTGGAATGTGTATATATCACGTCCTCCTGTGCGCGGCCACCTGCTGCTGGCCTGAGAACTTGATCAAGAGGGATGGAGACGAACTCAGCCGAGGATGAAAATTCCACAAGACGTCTCCGCCACATTAGGTTCCAGCTGTCCCGCCCTCCCTCCTCCCCCACATGCCCACCGGGGACTTGCTAGCGAAGATTATGTCAAGAGTAACTTCTCTTTCTCCTCATTTTACTCATGACTTCCTCCTGTGTACAGAGGGAGGAGGTGGGAAAAAAGGTAGGGAGGAAGAGAGGATAACAGAAGAGTAGTGTGGACAATAATAGTCCCCTCCACTCTCCCCTCTTATCCTCTCTACTCCAGCCGCCCCCCTCGGAGCTTGGGAAGAAATCACACTCCCACAGTTCCTCCACTCAGCGCCAAGTATCTATATACAATGAAAAAGTCTTTCACAGGCCATTATAATGGCGCCTTTGTTGGAGTCATCTTAGGGCGAGAGACAAGGCTTTGGCAAGAACTGTCCAGGCTGGGCGGGGCCTCTCGCTGCTGGAATGCTTCGGGCGGCACAAAGACGGCTGTGGGACGCTTTCACCTGTATGCTGATCACTGCGGCGCCCTGCACCTGGAGACGCCCCGAGCCGCCACTCCACAGCGAGGATGTGACTTTTTTTTCTAAATCAAGATGTTACCCCGCCCCGCCCAGCTATGCCCCTCCTCTCAGGCAGCGTGCTATAGCGGCGATCTGCCAGATTTAGGTCATATGGACGTTCACAGCTTCCTATGCATCTCTTTTGATGTAGAAGAGGAGAGGTGTGGAAGGAAGGTATGGTGAAGGTGAAGCTCTCTCCTGCTTCATCTAAAGACACCGGAATGTGTATTGTGGCTGCGGTGCTCCCACGATGGTGCTCCCACACTCCCCGCGCCGCCGCCACTCCGAGCATTCTCTACATAATGAGTCGCGGTGATCACCTGGGCCAGGCCTGGAGCGGACGGGCCGAGACGCTCCACCACCTCGCTGTGACCAACTTTCTAACCAGCAGCACCCGGGGACGTATGGCCTGCACGTGAGCCGCGGCATGGGCGTCACTCTTGCCTCACATGACTAGACGCTGTGGTAGGAGTCCCACGTCCTGAACTTAGCATTAATAAATCATGGCATTTAAAGGACGAGAGAGGACGAGGGGAAGTATAGGAGGGTGAGAGGTGGTACGAAGGGAAAGTCGCATACCACTCTCTAACTACACACAAAGGACGTGGCCGGTAAAGAACCTTGTGATGGTGTTTCTGGGGCCAGTAGAGAGAGAGAGAGAGAGAGAGAGAGAGAGAGAGAGAGAGAGAGAGGTGGGGGGAGGGGAGAGTGGACAGCGTCATTAATCATTATTGGTCTTCATCGGTGCCTTCTCAAAAAAAAGGAAAACACACACACACACACACACACACACACACACACACACACACACACACACACACACACACACACACACACACACACACACACACACATTAACACCTGATAAACACACATGAGGAGTGGCATGGAAGCAGCAGCAAGTGTCTCGACCCATCCACCTCACCTTGCCGATAGCTTATCTCCCGCATCGGTACTGCGTGGCGTGTTGTAGTGCAAGGCAGAGACAACACACAGAAGGACAGGCGGACTGGCGGTGCAGGGAAGGGAGAGGAGTGGCTTCAAGGGAATGGAATGAGACGCGGAATGGCTGTAAAGTGAGGAAGTAGGGAAAGCAAAGCAACGAGACTAGAAAGAAAGATTTGTTGATAAAGAATTGAGGTCAGTTATCCGTGTTTGTCACCTGATTGCATTGGAGCTCCTGGTGACATGCTCATGCTACCCGCGTGCTGCTATCTTATCAAGCCTTATCCGGGCATCAACAGTGTCATGTATTCATAGCGGCGGGCTGGGGACGTGCGTGTAGCGTTCCACATGTAGATGAGGCGAAGCGCGTCTGGTGGTGAAGGGCCGAGGCTGGGAGGCTTAGCGAGGGCACGACGTGGAGATATCGGATGATTTGTTTGTATTACGTCGAATGTGTTGATTGTATTTTTTCCCTCGTGTGACTCTCAAAGGAACTCAGTGCAATCCATCACACAGCCGCGTGATTATAAAAAGGTTGATGTAAACTTACTCACCTGATTAATCTGGCGATAAATGCATGAACTGTGTGAGAGAGAGAGAGAGAGAGAGAGAGAGAGAGAGAGAGAGAGAGAGAGAGAGAGAGAGTGTGTGTGTGTGTGTGTGTGTGTGTGTGTGTGTGTGTGTGTGTGTGTGTGTGTGTGTCAGCGCGGGCGTCAAGGCTGCTCACATGATTCACAGTTCGAAAACAGTACGACAGGTTTTTTTAAGTATTTGCTAAGTGTGGCTGTGTCCATTACCTGCTCTATTCTCGTCCAGACAAGTCATTTTGCAACTTTTTTTTCCCAGTTCAGGCAACAACGACTCTCATGTTAATCAAATTTGCATCATTGACTTATGGCCACATCTCGATTTTTTTTTATTTCTTCCAAACATTTATCATCCCCGGCGCCGCTCTGTGAGGCGGGAACAGTCTTCACGGAGATTAGAGATGATAATTAACTGCCTCGAAGTGCTGCGGCAGCCAAATGTTCTGCGGACTCAGCGCCACCTGCAGGAGGGACGAGGAGCTGCCAGAGTCACTGAAGGCTCCTATATATAAGTGAATTGTTGCTCACACAAAGATGTTCACCGAGAGCCACGTCATTTCAAACTCTAGGGGACCAACTCAGCCTGATCATACACCAATCGCTCGAAGAATTTTGGCGTGTAGCAAACTGTGCGCCTTATTCAGAAGTTCATAGGGGCGATTCTTCTTTGCCGACTGCGATTGGATAATGGATACTTGATCGTCTTATCCACAGTAACAGCATCAAAGTTACAGCTGTTTCTTTTCTTTTTCTCTTAACCATCATTGTCTTCAATTTCTCTTTCTTCTCTTTCTTCCTTAATTTTTTTGGCTTCCTTGTCCTTCTATTGTGTTCTACTGTGAAGGTCTACAGAACGACCTCGCCCTCAGAAGCAGCAACAGACCCCACCAGTGTTACCGTCAGTATCAGCATCAGCATCCCTGGTGATGATGGGCGGGACGTGCAGACATGCTGACGCCACAAACACTTTCTCATCATCACCAAACACTGAGCACGTCACCAAGACCGCTCCACATACACTGCACTTGTAACTGAACGCAACATCCCTTCGCTGGCGTAATAGGGACCGTGGGAATGTCGCCTAGTGGAAAGTATCAAAGTAATTCATTCATCACGTGATATTCCTGACTCACTGTGACTCAACGTGTATCAGAGATCAGGTCATCGAGACAGACCTTTGTAATCTATGTGACCTTTAGTGGCAGTCACGAGGCTCTGAGATGGCGCAGTGCTAACGAGAAATGGCGGATTTGACGTACACACACACACACACACACACACACACACACACACACACACACGTGGGTTATGATTAATGAGTAACAAAACACGCACTATGAAGGCTGCAGCGTAACTTGATGAACGGCTATGGAAACAGATGACTTTTTTCTTTTCTCTTTATTTACATCGAGTCAAAAGCAGTAATTGTCGGCAGTCTCTCTCTCTCTCTCTCTCTCTCTCTCTCTCTCTCTCTCTCTCTCTCTCTCTCTTACTACATGCAGGATGGGACCACTTAAAGCTCACAAAACCAAGGAAAAAACATATAGCCACACAGATAAATACAAGCAATTTTGATACCGCTTATTCCACGAACACATGACGCAAATCTTCACACACACACACACACACACACACACACACACACACACACACACACACACACACACACACACACACAGACAAACACACACGTGGCAGATATGTTTACACTCAATGTATTCAGTCGTTCTCACCTCATTATTCGTTTCCATAAAACATATTTACAAAGAAAAAACGAGAGAAAGAAATGTAGAGGAGGAGGAGGAGGAGGAGGAGGAGGAGGAGGACGAGAGTAATTAGTTCAGTTCTGCAGGGTTCTTAAACATGAGGCAGGCTACTAGAGGGAGAGGAGAGAGCAGAGGGGATGTGACTCAGTCCTTTGAGCGAGGAAGGGAGAGGGTACATGGGGAGGGGGGATGGATGACGGTTGAAGGAGAGGTGAGGCAGTAGGGATTGCCACAATACCACACTTACCACTATGCACTGACAAACAAACACCTGCAACCACCATCACTACCATTACCACCACAAAACAACAGAACGTATATATTTTGTTGTTTCTGGGTTCATTAGTGTGTGTGTGTGTGTGTGTGTGTGTGTGTGTGTGTGTGTGTGTGTGTGTGTGTGTGTCTTTCCTCTTGATTAATTTATTACTCGAGTGCACGTAGAAAATGTGGAGCTTAAAACTGTTTAGTGCAATAATGGTAATGGTAGTAGTGGTGGTGGTGGTGGTGGTGGTGGTGGTGGTGGTGGTGGTGGTGGTGGTGGTGGTGGTGATGATGATAAAAGCAGCAACAAGAAAAGACGAAAAAAAAAAAGCGATAAATTGCTACTACTATTACTGCAGCAACAACAATGACAGCAACAACAACAACAACAACAACTACTACTACTACTACTACTACTACTATTGCTACTACTACTGCTACTTCTACTACCACTTCTACTACTACTACTACTGCTACATCAATAACGTTAAAAGGACAAAAGAAAAAAAAGCATAAGAGAGAGAGAGAGAGAGAGAGAGAGAGAGAGAGAGAGAGAGAGAGAGAGAGAGAGAGAGACGCATACAAATTCAAAAGAAAACACATAACTCACATCTCATCTGTTTCAACAACTAGGACGACAACAACAACAACAACAACAACAACAACAACAACAACAACAACTACAACAACAACAACAGATACACCATTATCATGACTTTAACCACAAGCATATCAGGCCGGAGGGAAATAAAATAAACGAAGCGAACAAGACCTTGGAAGAGAGAGAGAGAGAGAGAGAGAGAGAGAGAGAGAGAGAGAGAGAGAGAGAGACGGGAGTATAGGAGATGTGAAGCAAGGAAGTGAGGAAAGGAGTTAGAAGAGGAGGAGGAGGAGGAGGAGGAGGAGGAGGAGGAGGAGGAGGAGGAGGAGGAGGAAAAGGCCCCTCACTGGGTTCCTGGAGAAGGCGGGGCGCGGTGGTATGTCCGGCCAGACTTTGGAAGAAGGACGCCATGGGGGAAAAAATATCATGTAATCTCTGGGAATACGAGACGGGTAGAGGAGGAGGAGCACGAGGAGGAGGAGGAGGAGGAGGAGGAGGAGGAGGAGGTTGGGAAAGTAAGAGTAGGTGGAAAGAGGAGAACGATGGGGGATAGGAGGGGTAAGCAGAGAGGCATCAAATCACGCTGGTTCCCTACTATCATGACGCGCCCCTGAAATCTGCACTGCACGCCCGAGTGATTGTTGGCTGGCCATGAGAGTGGGAGTGACTGAGGCAGGAAGTAGAGGAAGAGGAAGACGGGGAAAAGTAGTAGTAGTAGTAGTAGTAGTAGTAGTAGTAGTAGTAGTAGTAGTAGTAGTAGTAGTAGTAGTAGTAGTAGTTGTAGTAAGAGGATGAGGAAAAGGAGGATGAGGAAATGAAAGAAAGAAAAAAAAAGAGACGAGCGAAAGAAGTTGAATAAATAAATATTTCTTTATGGCTTAACAGATCTGAAAAAAAAGAAGATGCAGAACGAAACAATAAGAAAAAACAAGAAACGAAACGAGAGAGACAGCGAGAAGGAAAAGGAATAAATGAGAGAAATCAAGAAATAAGGAAAAAAATGAGAAATAGAGATAAGAAAAGGAAAAGAAGATGGGAGGGACGTGACGGAGGGGTGAGGTGAGAGAGGCTGACGGAGAGATGATGAGGTGATCAGAAGAGGTGGCGACAAGAAGATATGGTGGGAGAGATGATGAAGGAATAGAGAGGAAGGATGAAGTGGTGATGGAGGGGTGAGAGGAGGTGACGGAGAGTGACGGAGGTGAAGGGACGTCACAAAGTAAACAAGACGGAGCCCTAAATGTAAACAGGAAGATGACCCCTTGAAGATGATTCCCCATGACGGTTTCTCTCTCTCTCTCTCTCTCTCTCTCTCTCTCTCTCTCTCTCTCTCTCTCTCTCTCTCTCTCATTTAGTGCACGTCATTCTTACTTTCCAATACCACTTCGCTTCCTCTCTCTTCCTTAATTTCTTTCTCCACTCTTTCTTCTTCATTTTTATTGCTCCCTCTTCTCTTTCCTTTCCTGTCTCTTTACCCTACTCTCTTCTTTCTCATTATTTCTTCTTCTTAGTACCCTTCTTCTTTTCCTCTTCTTTTTCCCCTTTTAAGTCTCCCTTTCTTTCTTCTCTTTTCCTCTCCTTTCGCACTGCTGCCTCTTATTCTTTTCCTTTCCCGCGTCTCTCTCTCTCTCTCTCTCTCTCTCTCTCTCTCTCTCTCTCTCTCTCTCTCTCTCTCTCTCTCTCCTCCTCCTCCTCCTCCTCCTCGAAATACGCGTCAATTAAGGCAAAATGTTCGCCTTCCTTTGCTTGTCCTCCGCCACTAACACCACTGCTGCTCCCGCCGGTCGACTATTACGTGTACATAACTCCAGGTCACACACACACACACACACACACACACACACACACACACACACACACACACACACACACACACACACACACACACACACATAAACCCGATGACATTAAATATGCATCAATGAGCGTAGATTAAAGGTAAGTTTTGCATCACTGACATCAGGCAGCGGGCTGAGAAAGAGGACACGGGTATTTGAGATAAACATACGCGTGGAAAAGAGGAGGAGGAGGAGAAAGAGGAAGAGGAGGAGGAGGAGGAGGAATGAAAGAGATGAGAAAGGGAAGGGAAATGAAAGGCTGGAATTGAAGGATATGGAGAAGGAAGGTTGAAGGACATGCAAGGAAAAGAAATAAACAAATGCAGGTTAAGTTAGATTAGTTTCAGGTAGATTAAATTGGGCTAGTTCACATTAGCTTAGGTTAGGTCAGATCAGGGTAGGTTAGGGTAGGTTGCTAGGTTAAGCCGTGCTAGTTTAAGTAAGATTAAGGTAGGTTAGGGTAGGTTAGGTTAGATTGGGTGAGACCAGGAGGGTGTGGAAGACAAGGGGTGTGATGTGGCACTCACCTGAGCCGTAACCATCCAGGTGTTGTGAGAGGGAACAACTCAACTCACTCAGGGTGTCCCCACAGTCAGTCAGTTCCCCTTGACGGACGCTGCCCCGCTCCTCTTCCTCCTCTTCCTCTTCCTCCTCCAAGACACAATGGCCAAAAAACTCCATCCTCAGCGGAAACACGTCCTGGGGCACCTCCTCCACCAGGTTGACATAGAAGGTGGAGTTAGAGGAGGAAGAGGAGAGGGAGGTAGATCGCTCCCGGCCGCCTCCGCCCAGCATGGTGTAGCGGCGCCTTCACAACACAGCCTCACAAGTGTTCATAACGCCGCGCCCCTCAGTCACCTCACACTCACTCTCACACTCACGCCGGAGGAGCCATTGCGTTGCTACTCTCCGACGCGGCCATTGGCGTGTCTCCCTGGATGGCAGAGGGCGCGGGAAGCCTCTGGTTTAGCCTGACTGAGATACACTGCAGGTCAACACACACACTTCTGCCCAGTACC
>NC_059272.1:22555985-22563485 GCF_017591435.1 Portunus trituberculatus | reverse complement strand
AGTCTTATATACATGCCAGTTTGTTATAGTAAGAAACATAACGATATTAGTAAGGCAGGTATAAATCAGATCACCAACACGGTGATAACAGTGTGTTCAGAAGGACAGAAAACAAGAAAGATGAGAGAGCAATGAGGGCGTCCAAAACAAAGTACAACATTCACAACACAATCTGGTCACGATACAGGCAGTTCACAACACTTCAAGCCACGACACGATGCTCACAACCTGACAGTGAAAGACTTGGTATTCATCAATCAAAGCAACAGGTGCATTTGGACGTTAAGTGAATTAAACTCCAGGATGAAATAAATAATCAAACAGTGAGTTATGAAGAAAAGGAAGGCTAATGAAAGGCCTCAGGTGAGCATTGTCCTCTGAGCCGCGATGAACGTACCTGTCCAAACAGCGAGAAGGTCAAGCCAGGTGACCAGGGGTTACAGGGGAGGGACTGAGCTACCTGTTACTGTGCCCACCACCCAACAGGTGTGTGTGTGTGTGTGTGTGTGTGTGTTCTATAATTTCCTGAAGCAGCGAGAAGTAACACGGAGTTCTGCTGCGCCATTGTTGTGCCTCCCTTACATACACACGTTACTTAAAGACATGATCTCTGCGCGCGCATACGGGAGAGAGAGAGAGAGAGAGAGAGAGAGAGAGAGAGAGAGAGAGAGAGAGAGAGAGAGAGAGAGAGAGAGAGAGAGAGAGAGAGAGAGAGAGAGAGAGAGAGAGAGAGAGAGAGAGAGAGAGAGAGAGAGAGAGAGAGAGAGAGAGAGAGAGAGAGAGAGAGAGAGAGAGAGAGAGAGAGAGAGAAAGGGCTTGGATGAGCTTGCGAGACACGACCAGGAAGCGTATAAATGGTTGACCCGCAAAAAAGGATTGCGGACAAAGCCTCGCCAGTCGTTCCTTGGCGTCAATAATTCCGCAGCGTCCATAATTCACGCCAATCAGCGACGCGACCTGGAATTAGCCTTTGGTCAGAAGGGTCAGGATCAGGGTTACATTTTGGCTTTAGTATCTACTTGTTTATGGTTGGATTTAGTGATATTATTCAGCTATCTACATTTTTTTGCGCCTTTATGGTATTTGGTAAGTTTTTTTTTATTTGTTTGCTGAGGAAGCTGCGGGCAATGTTGAGGAGGACACGCCAGCCCATCGCGGAGGCCTTGAAGTCACAGCATGGCGGGCGTAAACTGTACTTGATGTGGGCAGTGTCTCTGTGGCGGTTGCGGTGGTGGTGGTAGTGGTGGTAGTTGTGGTAGACAAGAGTCACTATATTACCACTCCCACCACCATCACCACCACCGCTGCTATCATGTCCTCCTCCTCAACACATCCACGCACCCTCACAACACACCAACAATCAAAACAACAACTACGACATCCAGAGTGACAACACCAAACACAACACTCGTGTCCTTGCCACCAAACACTGAGGGAACCACTGGTGGCGCCCCGCGGCCTGCCACGCGCCTCTCATGCCCACCCGCAGCACTGACCTTCCACATCCAGGTCGTCCAGGTCGTCCAGTGACCAACACGACCACATGAGGGACGCCACGTTGCCAGGCCACCCGCGGACACCGCCGCAGGATGGGGAGGGAGAGCGTGCCTCCGCCATGATGTCACTTGTGGGCCTCCGACGGGAGGTGACTAAAACACGATAAGATAACTATTCGATCCGCCGCGCACCACACGCCGCCATCACTCGCCGCTCAGCTGCTGCCACACCGGCTCATGGGCGGCGGCGCAGCGGTAGCCTGGCTGCCGGAGACGTGCCCGCGGGCTGCCATGAGCCGCTGCCACACACACTCGTCACACTGGCGACGCCGGCGCCACAGCAAGGGGCTCACAAGTAAGGCACAATTCACCAGCACCAAAAAGCACAGACTGAGGTCAAAGCGTCCCACTGATAAGACCCGTCGCCAGCCACTGTCACCTGCCCCAGCGGCCGGCCGTGTGGCGAGGCGGTGCGGCTCCCGCCTCCCTGCGTCGGCCAGGCCGGAGCGCCGCCCACGGCACCATTAGTAAAGACGAGGTACCCATCGAAGTCAACTCTTCAAACATTCAACTTTCAAGAGATGGAACTAAAAAGGTTGCGGCCCTGCAATCCCGTGGCGCCCTGGCCAACTAAAATATTCCTCAATGATCATGCAAAAAAAAAAAAAAAAAAGTGTGTGTGTGTGTGTGTGTGTGTGTGTGTGTGTGTGTGTGTGTGTGTGTGTGTGTGTGTGTGTGTGTAGGAGCCAGAAAGAAGGAAGGGCGGCGAGCCTCACAGAGACAACAGCTCGCCGCCCACTCAGCAGCAGCGCAACCAAAATAACGCAACCAAACCACAAAACAAGAAGGAAGGAAACAAAGAGCGAAAGAAACAAACAAAAAAAACAACATCTTTTCCGTGTCATTCTCAAAAACATTTGATAAAAAGCGAACAAAAAGGAAAGAGAACGTGGAAGCAAACGCGCGCTGCCCCCTTTCCGCCCCTCATTCCCGCCGCCCTCTCGCCTCGATCAAAAACGTTATCGCGCCGCTAATCGGTGCGCGGACGCATGAAAAAACACAGCGGCGCCAAAATAACTCGGATTTACACGATGGTTTCACTCACTCACTCCGGAGACGCGGCAACAAAACACTGATGACGCACCCAATATATCCCCCCCACACCCCACTACCACTACCACCACCACCACCACTACTGCAGCGCCACCAACTCCTTCCTCCTTCATGTTCTTCCTCTTCTCTCATATTCCCATCCCACCTTTAGTTTCACGTTATTCATCTCATTTCTTTTTTTTTTTCTTCATTTCCATCCAACACCTTCTCATTTCTTCTCCCCCTCTTCCTCCTTCACCCTCCTTCATCCCCGCGTGACGTCAGGCCGCGCTATCTGCCGCTTGGTGCTCTGTCCCGCCTTATCTAAAGCCTCGTTACTGCGTCTGTTATGGCTTCGTTTGTCCCCTGAGGAAGCTCTCGCCAGGTAAGAAGCGGCATGACTGTCCCTAGTGAGGCGGAGGAGGGTGAGGAGGAGGAGGATGAAGACGAGTATGAGGAGGAGGAGGAGGAGCTGGAGAAGGAGTAGAAGGAGTATGGCGACGCGGATTTATCGTGTGTGAGGTGGTGAGGTTTTAGAGGTATTGCATTTGCTCCTTTAAGCACCCACCCACCTCCCTGTCTCCCTCCCTTCCTCTCTCTCCTCTCTCCCCGCCTGCCTCCCCCCATGACCTTTTGCTCTCCAACCTTTGCCTCCACCACCTCCACCACCACTAGCACCACCACCACCACGACCTCCTCCTCCAGCAACACGTAACCTACAGCGGCAACACTGACTACAATATAGTTAAACATCCTCCTCCACCTTATTTATGGGAATCAGTAGGCCTATGTTCACTCTCCTTTTATTTCCTCCTCCTCCTCCTCCTCCTCCTCCTCCTCCTCCTCTTCTTCTTCCTCCTATCGTAATTCTCTTTTTTCTCATAACATCACTTTTTCTTCTCTCTCTTTTCTTTCATAACGACACAAGCGGCACTTCAAGATTTCCCTCACTTCACTTCACTCAACTCCACTCCACGCCACTCACTTACACTCGTTTCCCTAACCCTCCCTCCCTTCTTGCTGATCTTTGCCGCCTGCTTTGGTCTCGTTCCCGTCCCGCCGCCCCACCAGTCACTACCCGTGCCTCGCCCGCTGGAGCTGTGGCCGCGTCAGGCTGCTCCTCACTGGGTCGATGGGCGGCCCGCGATACTGCAAGGTCAGGTTACTCGGCACTGCGTGAGTGTGAGGGTACTGTGTCAGCGTGTGTTAGAGTGTGTGTGTGTGTGTTTGTGTGTGTATACGTAAGCGTGTATTTATGTGGCGTTTTTTTTGTGTGTGTGTGTGTGTGTGTGTGTGTGTGTGTGTGTGTGTGTGTGTGTGTGTGTGTGTGTGTGTGTGTGTGTGTGTGTGTGTTGGGTGTTGGGTGTTGCCAGGCAAGGGTGGCATCCTTCTCCCCACAAAATTACCAGCAATGGCCTGCTTCCTCCCTTTCCTACCCTTATGCCTCTTTCCTCTCCACCTTCCCTCCTACCCCGGCAGCCCCTTCTGCAGCCTCACCTCTCTCGTCCCGTCACGTCCACCTACCCCCTTTCCTCTTCATCCCCCCCCCTCACGCGCAGAGATCAAACACTACATCAGCATTAAGTGTGAGAGGTAAATCACGGGCCACGCGGATAAACGGCATACTTTTTTTTCCCTGCCTAATTTGTTTGCTTTTACGATTTTGTTTTGCTCTCATCTGCCGGTGAAAAGAGAGAGTCGCGGCATTGCTCCCGCTTCTGCCGGGGGAGGAACACGCCTGCTGGGGGTGTGATAGCACGCTCGGTTTTGCCCAATTGTCACCTTTAGGAAGCAGAAGAATGGATCTCTTCCCCACACACGTCTTTGCGCTTCTTTACTAACCATCCTTCCCAAGCCCGCACCACAATGCACACGGACACACGCAAACGCACGTTAAATCCTTCACGCGGCGTCCACACTAACTTGTCCACGCACAGCAGGAACACAGAAACAGCTAAACTCTTGAGACGCACAGCTTGACACGCCCGCCTGCCACTGCCGCCCGGACACACACTGCCGCCCGCGTATCTTCCTCTGTCCTCTGGCCCTCCTGATAGCATGTGGCACTTGGCCTGGGTGACCCGCCAGCTGGGCCGGAGGGTGGGAGAGGGGAGGAGGGAGAGACGCGGGGAGGGAAGAGAGACTTAAAGCTATTACACCATCCGGAGTGGGAGGGGCAATCTGAAGGGACGGAGGGAGGGATAGGGGGGGAAGGGAGGTGGATGGGTGGAGGGAAGGGCGAGTCGAAGAGATAACACTTACTCCCACACACTAATTCACGCTTGACAACTGCAACTTTCAAACCCTCCAAAGCAGAAAGGAGAAAGGCGGCGCAGGAACTTTAAAATGCTGATAATTAATTTAAGCGACCAGAGACAGGGAGACGAGGACGAGGAGGGAGGGACCTTGAAACACGACGAAGGGGACACACACACATACACACACACACACACACACACACACACACACACACACACACACAGAAGGGTCGGGGTGAGCTGAAGTCTTCTTGATTAGATAATAAGTTCTAAGAATGTGCTTCCTGAGACCAAAGAGCTGCCATCACTGAGCATCCGGAGCTGTGAGAGGTAGGGAGAGGAGAGGAGAGGAGAGGAGAGGAGGAGGAGGAGGGAGAGTATTGTTACAGAAGCCATCCCTCACCTCACACCTCCATCCCTCTCACTCGCCTCATCATCACCACCTCCCTCCTACCTCCTCCCCCACCATCACTACCCCATCAGCATCATCACCCTCTTAACTAACGCCACTTCCTCTTAATACCACTTTGTAGCCACCACCACCACCACCACCACCACTGTCATGAGTACCACAGACACCAACAGCCAACACCACTCCCGCCATCAACACCTCCACAGTCATTAACATGTATTCCTCTCAACACCACCACACCCTCTTCCTTCCTAAAGCACTCACACACACACACACACACACACACACACACAGGCTTCCCACGGGTGTGTGTAGGGAGGCGTGACTCAAGGATACACAGCTGGACTGACTCACAAATGCCCTAGAAAGGAGGAGGAGGAGAAAGAGGAGGAGGAGGAGGCGGCGGGGCGGGAACCTAAGACTCTGACATACATACATACATACATAAATACGAGTAAATGAGGAAGAACAGACGCGGTAGAAAAAAAGAAGGGTAAACAGACAAAAAAAAAAAAAAAAGCGATAAGATAGGAAAATAGTCAGCGCCTCACAAGTAAACGATAAGGAAAATAATCACACCCCACATACAAAATGGAGAGAAAAAATACACAAACAGTTACCACTTAAAAAAAACAGGAAAATTGTAACTATCTCAGAAAAAATAAACATAAGGAACACAGTAACTCACTCATCCTCAACCCTCCCCCCCCCTACAAAAAACTAGGAAAATAAATAGTTACTCCCTCACAAAGGCTCCTGCCAGCAAGTAAGTCCTGGTGGAGTAATAAGGCAAGATTAAGTTTCGAGACCAGAGATAATTGGATGGAGGTAACCCCGTGGCTTCCCTGCTCTTTGAATTAAAAAAAAACTTCATTCTAGACCGGGAAAACATAATAGGAAGGCAAGACTGACGCACTGACTGACTGATCTCCTGTTTGATACGTAATTAATTAAAAGAAGCTTATGTGTAACTCCCTCAGCTGGTCTGGGAGGTGAAGGAGTATTGGGAGGGAGATTCAGGGCTCAGGGCTTTGTGGGTTTAGGGTTTAATTTCGTAGTGGGTATGCAACCCGGGTGCTTGCCATACAAAACCGTACCCTAGCGAGTCCCTGTACTGTAATACCTCTCCCAGCCAGTCTCCCTCACTCCCCCACTTGCTTCTAATGTTTGTCTAACGAATGAACATTTTTGGATCTTCCCAAGTGATAAAGCCACAGTAGATGGGTTCGCGTCTCTCTCTCTCTCTCTCTCTGGTTTTGCTCAGTGAATCATTTTTATTGCTGCTTCGTATTTATGTGGTTCGCTTTACTTCTTTCGCCGTGCTGCATTTCAAAATCGTCCCCAGTTTTTTTTTTTTTTCTTTTATTTTATTTTCCCAGCGTTTTTCTTTTACTCATATGTGTTGATTCAATGGTTAAGTTTCACTGCTGCTGAGATTTTTTTTCGGTGCGATACTCACACACACACACACACACACACACACACACACACACACACACACACACACACACTATACCACCCACTCACAGAAACAGACACATACACGAGACGAGAGCGTGATCTTCAATACTATGGATGAATTATCAGCACACACACACACACACACACACACACACACACACAAATACTTACAGTGCACTTACATTCTTTAATACTCTTACGTAAACAATTCCTATATCACCAATTTAGTCCCACCACCTAATCCACTGACACCCCGCACCCCTGTCATCCCGTGCCACCCCTCCCCCGTGACCTCCCGCACCCATCACCGAGGTCACACTAAAATAATACCAATTGGAAGCAAGACTCCTTAATTGCAAGCACTTCCGGTAAGGGCCAAGCGGACTGTTGACCTTGTTACGCCTCTGTGTGTGTGTGTGTGTGTGTGTGTGTGTGTGTGTGTGTGTGTGTGTGTGTGTGTGTGTGTGTGTGTGTGTGTAAGACCTTCGCCGCCATGACTACCAGAGATCTCCCGATGACTTGGTTGTTTAAAGTGGTACGCACCATGAGATTTCTCCCCCCCCCTTCTCCTTCTCCTCCCTCCCTCCCTCCTCCTCTTGCACCACCCCTTATCTCTTTCTCTCTCCCCCTCTAACCTATCCTCCTCTACTTCCCCCATTCCCGCCTCCCCCTCCCCAACAAGCCAGGCAAACGCAGCAGCACATGCAGTTATATTATATTCCATTGCTGCATTCACCTCCTCTGCCTAATTGAGGTCATGCCACTGGTGATATGAGGGAAA
>NC_059272.1:22548485-22550985 GCF_017591435.1 Portunus trituberculatus | reverse complement strand
CTGAGCAACAAGAAAAACATTAATAATTACTGTTAACATCATCATCTCTACCACTACTACTATCATTACTACTACTACTACTACTACTACTACTACTACTACTACTACTACTATTACTACTACATGTTCCCTTAATACGAATGGCTTCATAAACATTTGCAATCTACCAAAAATTTATGTGTCACAATCTTGCTTTTCAACACACGTAATCACATACACAGGAAGGAAGACACACACACACACACACACACACACACACACACACACACACACACACACACACAGGAATTACTCTTGTGCCGCTTCCTGTGTCACAATCACGTACCTGAGAAAATGGAAACAAAAAAGACAAAAATAATGTGTGTGTAATAAGGAAAATGTAATTGGAAGTGAGGCCATGTTGTTATTACCCAGAGAGAGAGAGAGAGAGAGAGAGAGAGAGAGAGAGAGAGAGAGAGAGAGAGAGAGAGATTCGTAATATTCAATAATACTCACTGCGTTTCTCTCTTCCCTTTAACTTTATGGTATCTTTTTTTCTCTATTTGTATTACCTTAACGTCATACAGTGAATGAAGGAATAAGCACAGTTCCAGTGGATGGTCTTGGTGCTTTCCCTTGTCTTGTCTCGCCGCGCCTTGTCTTGTCTTGTTCTACCTTGAGCCGGTCATTCACACACCCTTACGCTATCTTTCCCCACATCCTTCCTTCCTCCGAACAGACAAGACCAAGACTTACGCTTCCTACACACACACACACACACACACAAACACACACAAACACACACACACACCACACATGCACGTCTCTCCCTTCCTCCTCCTTCCAGCGTTTTGTCAGCTCATCCAGAGTAAAGTGGTGTGCTTTTACCCTCAGTTTGCTTTCCAGCCCCCGAGCAGTGCCTGTTATTGCTCCGCTCCATGTGTTGTCACGTCGTGTAGGTCTCCTGGCTTCCTACACTCACTTAACGAAACGGAACTTCGAGTTGAACTAACCTAACCTAACCTAACTTAACCTAACCCAACGGAATCTCCAATTTAACTTTACGTAAATAAAGTTGATATGTTACCTAAGTTATCCTGATTTACTTAACATGCCTTCACCAAACCGAATTTCTACCGTAATCTGTCTTAACTTAACTCAGCAATAAAAAAAAAGAGCTTCTAATTTTAATTATAATCTAACAAAATCTAGTTCTTGATACCCAAAATATATTTCTCTCATCCTACTACACTAGAGAAGGGTGAACATTATTATCATCATTGTTATCATTATCATTTATAACATTATGCAATCCTACCTTTCTTTTTTTTTCGCAAACATTTACTTTCTGTCTCGCGTCAATAAGTGTAAACAATGATATCAAAAGGGCTATAAGTATTATTCATACCAATAGTATCTTGCAGCACTCTTTTCACAAACATTTACTTTCTGTTCAACGTCAACAAACATAAACTTTACGTCACGGGGAATGTAAACTTTAGGGAAGGAACGCAAGTGAAGGCAGGCAGCAAGCGTGACGACAGCAACATTCACGCTTTTGCACTCTCTCTCTCTCTCTCTCTCTCTCTCTCTCTCTCTCTCTCCGCCAGTAGTAGTGGGAGTAGCCAGGCCGGTGAGGTGATGTCACGCCGGGCCAGGTGACGCAAGCCCTCACACGCCACACTAAATAAGCCATCAAGGTTAATCTCACAGTTACACATTTTACGACACTGGACGCAAGACAAATGTTCTGATGTTGTGTCTGTAAGTCTGTATGTCTGTCTACCTGTTTGTCTTGGTTTGTTCGTCTGTTTATTTGAACGTTTGTCTGCTTGCTCTCTCTCTCTCTCTCTCTCTCTCTCTCTCTCTCTCTCTCTCTCTCTCTCTCTCTCTCACACACACACACACACACACACACACACACACACACACACACACACACACACACCATTACCCTCTCTCTTATTCACACCATTACCTTTGCACAGTAGCTCACAACAGCAACAGCAGCAGCAGCAGCAACAACAACACGTGAAACACCACCACCACTACCACCACTTCTCAAACCAACCGCCTCACTCTCAACGCAGCACACTCACCACCACCAACACCGACACCGCTACGGAAGGTTTTCACACAACCACACTTCACCGGCACTTCGAAAAGTCTGACCAGCAGGATATGAGTGGGTGAAAACCTTATCAGTGCGCAGCTGGTGGTTCTTGGTGGTGGTTCCGACAGCGTCCTAAAGGGTACTGTTAATAGCTCTTGTGGCGTTGTGGGAAAAGACTGTGGTGGCGGAGTGACGAACGGAGAGGAAGGACGGACAGACAGGAGAACGGACGGGCGAGAAGGTTGGTCATCAGAGCGGACGTACGGAAGGAAAGGAAAAATGGAACCAGGCCAGGAAAGAAAACACGGTGGTATGATTGAATGAAAGGAGCAAAGAACAAGGAGACCAAGAAAACGGGATTCAATGGACGGACGGAGGGGAGAAGGAGAAAGTGAGTGAGTATGGGAG
>NC_059272.1:22533485-22543485 GCF_017591435.1 Portunus trituberculatus | reverse complement strand
TTTTTTTTTACTTTTCTCGTTTATCTATTGTCAAGTAAAAAAAGCAGAACCAAAAAGGGCAACCACAGAACCATTAAACTTTCAATTCTTCTCGAGCTACGTATATTTTTTTCCTCCTCCTCTTTTGTCACACGTCTAACTCACCCCAACACTCCTTCCCTCCTTGCATTCCTCCTTCCCTCCACTGCAGCTATCTCTCTCCCGTCTTTTCCTCCCTTCCTCCTACTAACATCTTTACTTTCTTGTCTCACAGCTTCCATTCTTTCACCTCCTTCACCGCTGCAGCTTCCTCTTTCCTTCCCTCCCTCCATCCCTCGCTCCTTCCTTCAGTTTACAAGCCATGAAAGTTTAGAGCGAAGCAAGATCTCATTTGCGCGCCATCTAACGTTCATTCTAGACTTTGGGAAGGGAGAAAGGGAAGAAAAGGAGAGAAGGGACAGCTGGGAGACAAAGAGAGGTATAAGGGAGAAGGAAGAACCGAAGGACAGGGAGAACAAGAAGGGCGGTTTACTGGCAAGATTGATCGTCCTTATTTATTCAGGTGAGGGCAGAGCGAGGGAAGGTGAGTCTTACGGCAGGTGAGTGGAAAGGCCTGTGGGGTGGGAGGAAAGGTGAGGGTGTCAGATCGCGTGCCGCCCATCTGCTTCCGCCGCCGCCTCTCTACTCTGTACTTATCCTCACGAGTGCTTAGGTATATAGTGTACGGTACTTCTCCCTTCCTTCCCTCTTCCCTCCCTCCCTCCACACACACACACACACACACACACACACACACACACACACAGCTGACTGATTCCCCCCATACCTTTGTACTGTACGAGGGATTAAACGGTGCATCTCTCTCTCTCTCTCTCTCTCTCTCTCTCTCTCAATTATGTTTATTGGAAACGCTCTCTGTTTGTCATAATGGAGATTTTTCATGTTTGTCCATCTATCAGAGGATCAGCTGGGGAGATTAGAGGAGGAGGAGGAGGAGGAGGAGGAGGAGGAGGAGGAGGAGGAGGAGGAGGAGGAGGAGGAGGAGGAGGAGGAGGTATTTACTGTTTGTGTTTGTCCTAAGGAAGGGATGGATGAACAAGAGCGAGAGAAAGAGGGAGAGGGAGAGGGAGAGGGAGAGGGAGAGGGAGAGGGAGAGGAAGAGGAGAGGGAGAGGAAGAGACACAAAGCGAGAGGGAGACAAGGAAGACAGACAGACAGACAGACAGACAGACAGGCAGGCAGGCAGACAGGCAATATCACGTTCTAACTTGCGAGGGTCTGTAAGTCTAAATTTAACCCTTTAATCTTTTGTTTCTCACCCTTTTCCTCCCTCGTGTTCCTCGCTGTCACTCAATCACTCACTCACTCTCTCCCTCTCTCACACCCTGGACTCCTATTTCACTCCCATCCACTCACACCACCACCGCCATCACCGTCTCGCCTCCTCCACACTCTTCAGGTATGGCATTGAAGGTGTGGGTGTATTCATAGCGCCTACGTCTCTCCTGTTGCTTCATTACACGCTGTACTTCAATATCAAGAGCAGTAATAGTGGCTGATGGCTTTTGTATGTTATTTCTTATGGGGAAAGAAGGAAGGGTTAAGGCGGAACTGAGATATTACTTCGTTGGGGAATTTACTTTTTTTTTATAAGTTCGGTGTATTCAGTTCATTAATTTTAGTGTTTTTTTGTTTTTATTATATTATTTTTGTTTTTTGTTTATTATAATTGTTTAGTTTCTTCTTGCTCCACGTGTAAAGTAGGCTCGACGAGAGAAAACTGCGGGAGAGGGAAGAAATATGTACAAAAAACAGCGCAAAGTTGTCGCTTCCAGAAATTTAAACTAGAAAAGCGATCTCCAAATTCCCAAATCCAAGGACAGTTTAGTTCTGGCGATGTCTAGACGCTCCTCTGCCGAAACCGTTTGTCAGGGAAAGAGAGAGAGAGAGAGAGAGAGGGAGGAAATCACAGACAGAAGGATGGAAAGGGTGAGGGGGGTGAGAGTTCCAGAATTTGCTAACCGGTGAAAAGGATGCAAGACTAAAAACATTGAGAATTCTGACGGATCGCCTTGTGTTAAATCTGAATAGTTTTGGTTTTAGGTTTGGAATATGATTTTTTTTAACCCCTTCAGTACCATGACGCGTTTTCCTATTTATTCAGCTTACTACTTGGTGATTTTACACAGCTTCAGGTACTTACATTAGAATACTGAAGACTCTAGCCATTAATCTTATAGATCCTTCCCAATCTACATAAAATCGTTCAATCATACCTAAAACTCAAGGTAAATAAAGCGTTCTTGTACTGAAAGGGTTAAAGAACAAAGACAACATGTAAGCAAATAAACCTTGAACCTGCATACATTGTAGCTTCACTAGGATGTAATTCTATCAAGTATTCTTCCTACATCCTTTTTCCCTCTTTCCTCTGTGTGCCTTTGTGTCTCTTTGTATGCCACTATTGTCATTCCTCCCTGTGCCGGCGGGGGGCAGGAAGGAAGGCAGGAAGAAAGGCAAGTTAAGGAGAGATGCAAGGAAAGGAATGTTGAGACGAAGAATGCAGGTGACAAAAGAGGAAAGGTCGCCGGAACAGGAAAGAAAAAAAAAGACACGAGGAAGAAAAATTGGAGCTTTAATATGGAAAGGAGCAAGGGCAAGGCAGGCAGGGCGGAGGCGAGGGGGTGCTGAGATATGAGAGAGAGAGAGAGAGAGAGAGAGAGAGAGAGAGAGAGAGAGAGAGAGAGAGAGAGAGAGAGAGAGAGAGAGAGAGAGAGAGAGAGAGAGAGAGAGAGAGAGAGAGAGAGAGAGAGAGAGAGTGTGTGTGTGTGTGTGTGTGTGTGTGTGTGTGTGTGTGTGTGTGTGTGTGTGTGTGTGTGTGTGTGTGTGTGTGTGTGTGTGTGTGTGTGTGTGTGTTTGTGAACCTCCCAATCACACCAATTCAACCTTCACCACCACAAAACCATCCTCAAACCACCTACAACCACTCCCCACCAACACCACCCTCACCAAGATCACCATTCCATCCCCATCACCACCAGAGCTTCCATCATCCCCAGTCACCCCCATCCTTTTATCCCCCAACTAAGGTCTGTGAGGAAGCGGCGACCCACACAATACCCTCTGCCCGGCCACCTGCCCCTCACCTGCCCGCGACACCTGGCGGCCGCGCGGAGGGAGATGAGGAAGAAAGAAGATTACTAGGGGGGCAGAGTAGGGTAATGAGGAGTAAACGTTGTCTATAGGAGAGTAGGTGGGTGAGTGAGTGGAGTGGGTGAAGGCACTGGGTGGAACACGTGACAGCCACGCACGAGACAAGGAGGCAGACAGACAAAGGGGCAGGGTGGGATGAGTTGGAGGAAAGATGGGCGGGGGAGAGCAGGAACGGGGTACAGTAATGCCACACAGCGGACAACTCAACAGCGACAGCCCGTTATTACGCACGACTGGGGGGAAAAAAAGGCAGAGGAAAAAAAAGGTAATCAATAGCAAGACAAAAGGAAATCAGACAAAGCACGACCTCACTCACGCACGGAATGAAACTCGCTAATTATTTATTAACGCTACACTGACACCACCACAGCCAGCCTCCCACAAACCAGCCTTGCCCCCCACCCACGCGAGGCACGCCCTTGAGCACCCATCAGCCCACCAGACGCCGTCACACCCTTGCCACGCCTGCTATCTCTCAGCCAGCAGGGGTCAGCAGGCGCCCACAACAGGAGGGTCAGCGGGTCAGCGGTCCAGTGTGACAGATGCTCCGGGGTCAGTCAGGCGGGGAGCAGCAGGAGCCGGAGTAGGAGGAGGAGGAGGAGGCGCGGGACAGCTGCGGTAGGGACACGTGCCGGCCGCCCACCACCTGCTCTTACTCCTCACCCCCTACCCGCCCCCACCTGCCTCCACCTACCATCCACCGCCGCCGTCGCCCCCGCCACGCACGGACTCCCGCAGGCAAAACAATCACCACTCGGTAAGCAAATAAACAACCTGATTAGTATGTGTGCATGTGTCTCGTCAAATATTTGGTCGTCGCTATGTTGTGTCGCTGCGGAACAAACACATTACTCCACGCTCTGTTAAATACGCTGGTGATTTACTAATATGTGTGAGACTTTACTAGGCAGGACAGGAGAGAGAGGGGAGGCCGGGGGATGGAGGGAGGATGGGTAAGAGTTACATCTCTCTCTCTCTCTCTCTCTCTCTCTCTCTCTCTCTCTCTCTCTCTCTCTCTCCTGCACGAGCGATGTCAGAAACATTTCTAGACACATTTCCACCACAAAAGGCCACACCACCTCAGAGACTCAACGCACGCACACACGCACACACACACACACACACACACACACACACACACACACACACACACACACACACATGCACGTACGTACACTCACACCCTTTCTCCATTCAGAACACAAACAACAAACACCATGCCGGGTATGAATGCAGTTTAAACCACTTGCGGCCTCAGAGGTGGAGCCGCATTACAACCACGCAATCCACGCAGCATTCACGTGGAGAAGTGGAGAAGTGGACAAGCGGCAAGTGGAGCTGTGGGGAGCGAGGTGGAGGAAAGTGGAAAGGATGAAAGGGGACTGTATAGAAGGAAGTTGGGGGATAGTGGACGAGAGGAAACTGTAAAAAAGATAGGGAAGAGGAAAAGGGCACGAGGAGAGGAGGTGAAAGCGAGGAAAAGAGGGTGATGAAGAGAGATGGAGAGGGCTGAGGGAGAAGATAGGATAAGAAGAGAGGACGAGGAGATATAGGAGCACAATAAGAAAGAGGAGAAGAGAAGGTAAGAGAAAAGAGGGACGAGGCAACGAGGCAACGAGGAGGGAACATAAATGAGGAGGGCTTAGTAGGAAGAGGGGGGGTAGGGGAGCAGCATTATCCGCCTGGTCGCCACACGCTATCAGACCTCAAAGCGTGTACCGAAAAAAGCATAACACTGAACGCTCAGCCGCACCACCCGCCTCCTGCCAAAAACACGACCCTGTTTACTCCACATTTTGTTCTGCACAACTTAAAGCTTCACCAACTTTACGTAAGCGCGCGGGACGAGGTGGGAATAGGGGGGATGGGAAAAGAGAGGAGGGAGAGCAGGCGTAGCATATGAAAGTGAGCAATTATATACTTTTTTTCTCAGTCACGGATTTGGTATAAGTTGTGGTCGCGGCATCGTCACCGTCACGTGCGTGCATTTAAAACTCACGCAAAGTTTAAGGTTACGGAAAGATTCTCATACACACACACACACACACACACACACACACACACACACTCACTCTCTCAAATCCTGTTTCAGCCAGGAACGCGACATGGGAGGAGAATAATGACAGTAAAAAATATGTTGCATGAAATAAAAATACAATTGTTCTCAGCACGTAGAGGAATGGGAACGCCCCGCAACGCCCCATCCCGCCCCGTCCCGCCCCATCCAATGCCCCAACCACATCCCTAACCGCAGGATGTAGGAGGCGGCTCTTCCTTCCCTCCACCACCACCTGTCTATAACATCCTCTCGCTTAGACAAAATAACTGGCATCACCTTTCACAACACTTAACTCACAGCCTATAAGATTTACGCCCGTGTTAAAATATGCCTTGCTCTCTCTCTCACCACCCACAGAGACGACAAGCCAAGTTTTCAAGACAGTTTTCTCCTCTTAATAAATGAAAAACCTTGCCTATCTATCACCAGAACCATAAAAAAATACCCCCAAAAACATGAGATCTTCAACTAGACCCTTTGGAAAGCTGTGATGGTGAGAGAACAAGACGTTTTAGAATACGGACCTGACTAACCACCACCACCACCACTACTACCCTCTCTTCCCTTTACCGAGCTTCTCTTTCCGTTGATTCCTCTCACCTCCACCTCCTCCACTCTACCACAATATCCGCTAATCTTACGCCTCCATCTCCATCCATCCCCACGCCTTGACCTCGTGACCTCAGCAACCATCAAACCTGAAGAAGGTAAACAAACATTTTCAGACACAACTTGACCTCGCTTTGTGTGTGTGTGTGTGTGTGTGTGTGTGTGTGTGTGTGTGTGTGTGTGTGTGTGTGTGTGTGTGTGTGGATAAAGACAGGCTCGCACAGGCAATAGTACGAGAGAGAGAGAGAGAGAGAGAGAGAGAGAGAGAGAGAGAGAGAGAGAGAGAGAGAGAGAGAGAGAGAGAGGAAGCGTTATCTGTTTCCGGAATCAAAATAAAATGGAGAAACAAGCAGAAATTGTGTGGTCGGTTAGAATAGAGAGAGAGAGAGAGAGAGAGAGAGAGAGAGAGAGAGAGAGAGAGAGAGAGAAATGGGAAAAGATGAGGGGTCGCCATACTACTCTTCCCTTTATTCCTCTCTCTCTCTCTCTCTCTCTCTCTCTCTCTCTCTCTCTCTCTCTTACCATCTACTTGCTCCTCTGCCTGCAGTATAGTTCACGCTACCCTTCGTCCTCTCCCCTCTCCCTCAACCCCCTCTCACTTAAGCTGTCCCTCATTCCCTTACCCCCTCTCTCTCTCTCTCTCTTAACCACCTGCACTTTACTCAATGCTCACCTTCACTCACGCTCCCTCACTCTCAGCGCACGCTAACTCTCACACTCACTCACAGCCGCCACATGACAGACATCAAGTGTGAGATAAATGACATTGGCTCTCTCTCTCTCTCTCTCTCTCTCTCTCTCTCTCTCTCTCTCTCTCTCTCTCTCTCTCCAAATGCCTTAAGGTGCGCCTCACTTGCATAAAGGGGAAAGTACTGAGAGAGAGAGAGAGAGAGAGAGAGAGAGAGAGAGAGAGAGAGAGAGAGAGAGAGAGAGAGAGAGAGAGAGGTTCTCAAGGTGGGGGGGTGGTTTGAGGTTCTCAGTTCTTCTTCCACTGTCCCTCCCTCCACCAACTAGCTTTTCTTCCCCTCCCCCACATCTGGTTCCTCCTCCTCCTCCTCCTCCTCCTCTCTCCATCCAGTCTCACCCTCCCCTCCCCCTCCCCATTCCTTGATGTGGTCATATCCTGTGCCTTTAAACCTCATTACGTTATAGGCAACCGACAATGTGTGCAGGATGACATTACTCTCTCTCTCTCTCTCTCTCTCTCTCTCTCTCTCTCTCTCTCTCTCTCTGATCATTTCTTGTCATCCTCATCCTCTTTTTTTTTTCTCTTGACTTACGAATAAAAAATATACAATAAAAATCACTTCAATTTGATTCTCTTTAAATATTCCGATAAATTTACTGTTAATTGTACAGTAAAAGAGTCTCATTTTATTCCAGTCCCCTCAACTCCTGCGGACGCGATTCAGGCTCCCTATGCTCACATATAGACACATCTGCCTACAAAACACCACTTGGTTACTGAATAATGCCGCAATGTTCATGAAAAATGCAGTGGAAACGTCCTGCTGGTGGGGGAGTTCTGTCAGTCTAGTTACCCTCTCAATCCTCGTTCTCTTCGTACACACAGAAAACGAATACCTTTACGAGGCTAACTGAGGCTGACTGCTCTATTCTGAGGCTCCAACTTGTGTGAATGCAAATACAGCGCACTAGGGACATCCAATTTGCTCGTTTAAAACTTGTAAATAAGAATATAAATAATTGACACTGTATGCTCGTGATAGTAGAGACGAAGACAATACGATGCACTCGAAACATTAAATTTAATCGTTATAAGAAGCTAATGAGAGACACGAAGAACTGAAACTCCATATAATTGCAGAGACAAGCTTAGAAAAATACCTTAGACAAGATGATGCCAAATGATTAAGATAGCTAGTGTTTCTACCGCCAAAGAAATTACAACAGCACAATTCTAATCTTAGTGAATGTAATGTTTATGTAAGAATATGTTAAACAGTATAAACATTCTCTGACTAACCACAAACAAGGTTAACTCCTACTCATTCTTACTCCTCTTTCTCTTCCCGTTTTCTACAACAATTCCTCCTTTTCCTCTACTTCTTTTTACTCCTCTTCCTCCTCCTCCTCCTCCTCCCAGCTTGAAAGGCACGCTTTCTGCAGCTCCCAGATATCGTTTTGGGGCAGAAAGCAGTGACCGTCAAGGCTTTCTGAAGGAACAGGAGGCGGGAATTGGGAGAGAGAGAGAGAGAGAGAGAGAGAGAGAGAGAGAGAGAGAGAGAGAGAGAGAGAGAGAGACAGTGGTGAGCGGCTTGCCTCGGCCTCCCAATAACACTGTTTACCGCACCGTCCGCCGCTACACTCGGCCCTTTAAAGCTGACACCATCAATACTGCTCTACATTTCCCCTGGGGGACTAAACCTCACTCCCGGGGGAACTTTTAGACTCCTTGAAAAAATCCCCTGGGTCTTTAAAGGTGGTCTGAACTTACTTCTAATCTTACGGTATCCTTTAGAGTGTATTGATCTTACTGTCTTGTGGGAAGGTCATTTGTCACCCTCTTAGATTTTAAACCTGATGATGCCTAACCTAACCTAACCTGGATTAATAAAAACTAATTAAACTTTACCTAATTTAACGAAAACTAACCTAAGCTATCCTAAGCAAACTTAACCTAAACAAACGTAACTAAACCTAACAAATCTATCGAAACTTAACTGAAAGTACTCTAACCAATCCTAATCCAATCTAACCTAACCAAATCTTAACTGATTGTCTTCCCGGCTTACCGTATAACAGCTTTAACCATTCAGTACTGGAACGCATTTTTTATCATGATTTTTTGGTGTGCTTAGACGATTTTATTTACATTGGGAAGGCTCTATGGAGGTCAGAAGGTTAATGGCTAGAGTCTTCACTATTTTAAGGTCCATATAAGTTTCTGAAGCTGTATCAAATCACCAAATAGTAATCAGAATAAATACAAAAACGTGTCCTGGTACTGTCATATACAAAAACCCTTCTTAAAAAAGGTACCCTAAATCTAACCTAACCTAAAATAAGCTAACCACAACCATTCCTGACCACAAACACTTACCAGTCACTCAGTCACTCAACATAACAACACAATACCCTGAACCTCCCTCGTGACGGAGTGAAGACAGATTACACCCAGGTGGCTCCCCAGGTCCGTCAGGTGCCCCCCCATCAGGCCCCAGTAGGTCCACCGTGGCAGCTCTGATCGTTTCTTTGCGTTCACCCCAGCGCGCGGGAATCAGGCGAGGGTTTCCAGACCACCGCCTCAGCCTCACCAAACATAATCTTCTGTTATTGGGCTGCGGCGTGTTCCATTCCCTCTTACATCCTGCTCCTACTGCTGTCCCTCCCTCCTCCCCCCTCCTTCGCCTCCTCCAGTACAGCCTCGTAACCCTAAGCCCCCTCGCAGAAGTCTTGAGAGTCGCGTGGTCTTAACGATGGTAAGCCGCCCCTCCCAGTGTTTGCGGCAGTGACCAACTAACCAACCAACCAACCAGCCAGCCAGCCAGCCAGCCAGCCCCTGTCCTGCTCATTTGCTGGCTGTCGGGGCGATAAATGAAAGAAAAAGCCTCCGCAGTGACGCCATCAGATTACTACAGTGTGTGTGTGTGTGTGTGTGTGTGTGTGTGTGTGTGTGTGTGTGTGTGTGTGTGTGTGTGTGTGTGTGTGTGTGTGTGACAAAACACTCGATGTTGCAATGTCTCCTCCAGCAAGTGTGTGTGTGTGTGTGTGTGTGTGTGTGTGTGTGTGTGTGTGTGTGTGTATGTGTGTGCGCACGCGCCTACGGTGATCTAAGAGATGCCGCTTCTTGCCTTACGAGCGATAAGGGATGCGTGGGCTGCGGGGATGCGAGTGATCACGGAGAGAGTGTGTGGAGGAGGCGCTTGGTGAGGCCCTGCGCCCCCACCCGTCCCCCCCAAGCAGGCCCAGGTCACCCCGCGGTCCTCGCCAGGCTGAGCGATGGTTCTGTGAGCTTGAAGACATCCAAAATAAACTGGCCAGCTACTCTTCCTGTCCTCTTTACCACCACCACCACCACCACCACCGCCGCTGTCGTCAAAAAAACTCGTCATCTCCAAGCCTCTAATGTTAACTATTTCTCTTTCACCTCCTCCTCCTCTTCTTCCTCTTCGTCTT
>NC_059272.1:22505985-22518485 GCF_017591435.1 Portunus trituberculatus | reverse complement strand
CTCTCTCTCTCTCTCTCTCTCTCTCTCTCTCTCTCTCTCTCTCTCTCTCTGATTTTTACTGTTTTATTTTTCCTTATCCTTCTCAAGTTCTTCCATTCCTCTTCTCTTTCATCCATCTACTTTACATTTATTCTTCCTTTCGGTTTTTGTTGATATTTTTTCCCTTTTTCGTGTCCCCTTCCCACTCTCTTTGTTTTCTCTCTGTTATCATAATTTTTCTCCTTTTCCTGTTTTATTTATAATTGATCTTACATGTATTGTTTTTTTTTTATTTTTACCCATTCATTTAAATTATTATCATCACATTTCCTCTCTGTTTTTTTTTTTCATTTTTTTTCTTCCACTTCATTGAAACTCGGAGCCATGACGTCAATAGTTTACTTTTCTGTTTGTTTGTTTGTTTGTTTGTTTGTTTTACTCTTTATTTTCTCCTTTCCGGCTTTTGTCTCTTGTTTTCCTTTTTTTTTTCTTTTCTGTTTTTTTCATCTCGTGCATTCATTCTAAACTAATTTCCTACTTTCTTCTCGTCTTAACTTTCTTCCTTAAACAAAATTATTACAGTCTATACTACCACTCTTCCTCCTCCTCCTCCTCCTCCTCCTCCTCCTCCTCCTCCTCCTCCTAACAATTCATTTTCCTTTTTCCTTTCTTTCTTTCCTTCTTCTTCTTCCTCAGTTTTTGTCACATTAGAATTTTCATTATTCACATCAGATACTCTCTCTCTCTCTCTCTCTCTCTCTCTCTCTCTCGTGATCGTGTTAAAATTCAAATGACAGTGGAACCAAGAATCAATTAGTCAGAGAGAGAGAGAGAGAGAGAGAGAGAGAGAGAGAGAGAGAGAGAGAGAGAGAGAGAGAGAGAGAGAGAGAGAGAGAGAGAGAGAGAGAGAGAGAGAGAGAGAAAGTAAGAATGAAGAAGAAAGAAGAGACAGAAAAGTAAGATCAGAGAGAGAGAGAGAGAGAGAGAGAGAGAGAGAGAGAGAGAGAGAGAGAGAGAGAGAGAGAGAGAGAGAGAGAGAGTAATTCGTTAGAGATCACCTAAAATTGTCTCCTATTTTTTTTTCCTTCCTTTCCCTTTTCACTTCCCTTTCATTCCTTTCCTCCCCGACCCCCCCCCCTCTCTTCACCCCCTCTCCACCTTGCGTCACCTTCCTTGCGTCACACTCGGCTGCTTAGCGAGAGGAAGATACAGAGAGGAAAATAAAGAGGCGGGAGAGCTTAATTGCCTCGTCTCGCCGTAAATGATCCCTACTTATGTGGCGGGAAGATGAGGAGGCGGGATGGAGAAACAGTTAAGGTGGAGGAGGTGAAGTGCAGGAGGTGGAGGATGTGGAGTGGAGGAGGAAAAAAGCGATGTTGGGGGTTGTGGTGGTGGCAGTAGTGGTCAGGAAAACGATTTTTTTTTTTTTTTTATGTAAATCTACAGATGGTATTTTTTTTTCTATGGATATTTCAGATTTATTGTGGAAGTTCTGAATTTTGTAGTTTAACTTAAGCTAAGCAGACTTAAATTTATCCTATCTCAAGCCAACGTATTTAAATCTAATCTACACAAACGTAACTTAATCTAACACATTATTCGACTAGAGAGTAACCTAACCTAACACTGACCTAACCTAACTTAACCTAACCTACCTCTCTCCAATCCAAACCAAACCAGTTCATCCCAACCTAAGCAGTAACTTAACTTAACAAATTAACCCAAACACAAGTTAACCTAATCTAACCTAACCTAACCCCAACCCCAAAACAGAACCTACCTGAACCTCACCTCACCACATCCAGGATACGCCTAACCCAACCTAACCTAACTTAACGTATCTAAACCATCCCCAACATAAGTTAACCTAATCTAACTTAACCTAACCTATATAAACCTTGCTCTTATTTTCTTGTCTTGCTTTTCTTTTCTTGTATTAATCTTGCTTTTTTCTTTTCTTCTTAAACCCCCAAAATATCGAACTTAACCTACATGAACCTCACGTCACCTCACCCAGCCTAACTTAACCTAACCTAACCTATCGTGGGAGAAATGACTTAGTTAGCGGGAAATAATGAAGGTGGAGTGTTCGTCTGAGGAAATTTACCACAGGGGGTGGGGGAGGGAAACTTACGGTACGCTATTTTTTCCTGCTTTCTAGTGTTCCTTCTTCGCTCGTTCTTTCCTCTCCGCTGCTGCAGTTTCTTTCCAAGCCATCCATCCCTCACATCTGTCTCTGTCTGACCGCCACACAGTTATATCATTAAATAAAAGAGAAGGAGGAGGAGGGGGAGGAGAGACAGGAGGAGGAGGAGGAGGAGGAGGAGGAGGAGTAACGCACACGCCACACATCGCATGGAAGAAGAGGAGGAGCAGTGGGAGGAGGAGGAGGAGGAGGAAGAGCACGGAAGTCAGGTAAGGAGAAGATAATTGCAACACGATAAGATAACGGAGGAAAGAAGTTGGTGTCGCAAAACAGGACGTCGGCGGCTGGTTCTTCAGGATCTAGGCTGGTGGTATCCTGGTCGTGCGTACACTAGTCGTATGGAAGTCGTTGCGTTTCAGTACCATCATTACCAGAGTTACTACAAAAGCTACATTCACTACGAGAGTAAACGCAGAGAGATGTACAGAGAAGAAGGAACACCCACCCACACACACACACACACACACACACACACACACACACACACACAAAGGCTCAATCACACGTAACCAGAAACAAACAGAAGCAATTACATGCAAACACGCGGCCACAGGTGTCAACACAGACAGACAACATCCATGAATCCCCCAGAAACACGACCGCCGGAGAGAGAGAGAGAGAGAGAGAGAGAGAGAGAGAGAGAGAGAGAGAGAGAGAGAGAGAGAGAGAGAGAATATGTAATGTTAAAAAATAAACTAACTTGAACTTGGGAGGAATAAATCAGGAGGTGAGGAGGAGGAGGAGGAGGAAGAGAAGGAGGAGGAGGAAAAAGAGGAAGAGGGAAGAAGAAGAAGAAGAAGAAGAAGAAGAAGAAAGAAAAAAAAAAAAAAGACGAAGAAAAAAAGAAAAAGATAATAATGACGATTAAGAATAAAATGCAGAAACGAAGAAGAAGGAAGAGAAAAAAAGCAGGAATCTATACATACACATACATAACCTCCATACATACATCATTCACCACCACCACCATCACCACCACCACCACCACCACCACCACCACCACCACCACCATCCTACACCAAAGAATCCATCTACGTAGGCACACTAGACCAACAGCAGTGAAAGTGACCTCGCCCCTGCACCCCCATGCCCCCGAGAGAGGTCACGCCCCACGCCCCATGCACCCCCACTCCTCCCCAACCCCGCCTCTTACACGCTACTTAACCCCGAAGTGACGCGCGACCCCGGAGAGTCTGCCAGGGAAAGTCTTGAGTCAACCCTGTGATTACGAAGGAAAACGGAATAAAGAAAATGGGTGGAAAGATTGTCAGCTGTAAGTATGATGATGTTTTCCTCGATAATGTGTAATTTTGAGGTTCAGGTAGCTTAGTGTTTGGAAATGTGTGTGTGTGTGTGTGTGTGTGTGTGTGTGTGTGTGTGTGTGTGTGTGTGTGTGTTCATCTTCTTGCAAATGCATTCTCTGAGCTCACGTCCCTCTGGAATTCGCGTGCGCCACACACACACACACACACACACACACACACACACACACACACAGCAAGGGAGAGAGAGAGAGACGTTACTTTTTGTTTTTCTCTTGATTTTTTTTTTCTTTTTTAACCTGATGATGATGATGAGGAGGAAAAGGAAGAGGAGGAAGAGGAGGAGGAGAAGGAGGAGGAATAAAAAGAGGAATAAGTAAGCAGTTATTTCCAGTTTCTTTGTGTCATGGCAAATAAATAAACAAATAGTGAAGCAAAGTAGGTACGTAAGACGCAATTCACGTAACCTCTCTCTCTCTCTCTCTCTCTCTCTCTCACTTATACTAAACTTATCTTTCACCACCACCACCACCACCATCACCACCACCACCATCACCACCATTACCATCACCACCACCACCACCACCATCACCATCACCCCCAGTTTCGCCATGATCATTTGCCAAGTTAGAAACCTCATCCAACCTCATTTCATCCCAACCTAACCCAACCCACTGTCCCGTCCCCTCCTAACCTCACCCCCCATACTCCCTGTCCCCACCTCTATTCCTTCCCTGGTGGTTCCTGCAGCGGCGCGCCACATGACCCAGACTCAGGGGGTCGTTAAGCGATTAATAACGTGGGAAAAGGCAAAGTTACGCTGGTTAATGGCTGTTGTGTTGTGTTCCTCGCCATAGAGTGTCGGTTTGCACGCGGTGGTGGCTGGGCTGCGGCTGGTGGCGGGCTGTTGTTATTGTTGTTGTTGCTGATGCTGTTGTGAAGTTGGTCGTGGTAGTAGTAGTAGTAGTAGTAGTAGTAGTAGTAGTAGTAGTAGTAGTAGTAGTAGTAGTAGTAGTAGTAGTAGTAGTGTTGGTGGTGATGATGGTAATATTGAGGTAATAATAGTAATGTAGTAACTGTGGTGGTGGTGGTAATTGTTATGATGGCAGTGGTCTACTACTATTATCATTAGAGTAGTAGTAGTAGTAGTAGTAGTAGTAGTAGTAGTAGTAGTAGTAGTAGTAGTAGTAGTAGTAGTAGTAGTAGTAGTAGTAGTAGCAGCAGCAGCAGCAGCAACAGTATACGCACCACCAACAGTATACGCACCACCACCTCACCACCACCACCACCACCACCAGTAACACCATTAACAATAACATACGACTACACAATGGGCACATATCCCTACACAGGACACCAATAGCGGCGACATGATGTGACTGCACGCATCACTACTGCCCCTATTACTGCTGCTACTTCTGCGGTGGCGAGGCAGAGGCAGGCAGTAGCAGTAGCAGTAGCAGGAGCAAGAGGAGGAGTGGGTCAGTGTGGATACAACTTAAAGGTGGCAAATCCATCATTCACAACACAATCCTGGAGTCTGCCACCTGCTACTGACAGCGGGAGGTTGGGGGAAGGGAGTCGCGGGAGGGGAAAAATAGACGGGAGGGGCGGTAAAGGAGAGGGGACGGAAAGAAGCACAGAGGGAGAGGAGAGGAGAGGAGAGGAGTGGGGAGGGTCGCAGGGGGAAGGAGGTGAGTGGAAAAAATAAAAGCGAGAGGAAACCTGGGAAAAATGAAGTGGGAGGGGGAGCTTGTATTATAGGTGGGGTGGTGAGTGTTTTTCTCCTCCTTACTCTCCTCCTGCCCCTCCCGATCCCCCTCCAGCTGTCCCTCATCCCCGAGCATAACCTTCCAACTAGTTCTGACCTTTAACGTTCAAGAGTTCCAAATGTCAAACAGAGGACAGTATCTCCCGCCAGCATAAGTCACGACTCCAGTACGACTCTCAGTATTGGTAGAGTAGAGCTGCCCCGCCCCGACCAGCCCCGCCTTGCCCCGCCCCGTCCCGTCCCGTCCCAGCCCGCCTCGTCCCGCCCTGTCCACGCCCTTATCCCAAGAGTTCTCGTCCTGTTTCGGTGCCCCGCAGGTGTTATTAAATCATTGTTCGGTGAGAATATCCCTTTTCTCTCTCTCTCTCTCTCTCTCTCTCTCTTGCAGCGTCGGGTTATTGTTGTCCGCTGCGCTTACTCCTCTACTGGCCGTCTTTCAGTGTTGCAGCGCCCTTGTCCCCGTGTTTCGTGGCTTCTGTGGCCCCGTGTTCTGTGTTCTGCTCCTTCTCTGTCCTCCTAATTTCCTATTTTTCTGTTCTTGTCTTCTCCTGTTTCTGTGTTCTTGTGTTCTAGCCTTCTGTGTTCATGTGTCTTGTCGTTTTTAGTATTGTGTTCTGTTCTTCCAGTGGTAGTTTAGTGTTCTGTGTTCTGTTCTTCAGTGTTCTTATTTTCTCCCTATCTAGTATTCTCGTGCTCTGCTGGTTCAGTTTTGTCTTGTTCTGCTGGTTCAGTTTTGTCTTGCTCTACTGTTTCAGGCTCCCAGTGTTCTGCTAACTGAGTCTTTAGTATTTCGTTTTCTTCGTCACTGTTCTTCTCTTCTCTGTCACTCTTTATCAGACCCTCCTTCCCGCGGCCTTCACTCCCGCACCGTAGCTGTCTTTGCTATCCCCGGCAGAGTAACGCATCAATAAGGGAGACGCCTCACTGTCGCTGCTATGCCCTCGTGCCCTCCAGCAGCCAAGCACTGTGACGCCGCCCTGTCCCTATCCTGCCGCAGTACCCCACTCCAAGCCCCCGCGTCAAGGATCCCCCCGTCAGCTCCTGGATACAGCGGCGTCCCTAAAGGTGGCAGACTAGTACATCAACCTGCGAGTGTGTATGTGTGTGTGGTAAGAATAAGCACACACACACACACACACACAAAACACACACACACACACACACACATACACAAAGCGAGATTGGACCGTGTATCATAACCCACAGCCATCCAGCTAATCCTCCCATCCATCCATCCATCCCTACACATCCATTTCCTTCGCTTAACCTCCCTCCCAAACCCGCCTAAATTTACGCGTCTCATAACATCATATGTCTCATAAACCATCACAATGCGGTAACCTAACCTTACCTAACCTAACCAATCCATGCATACAGCCCGTCCCATCACCCGCATTTCTCCTGCACAGCTCAGATAATCACCCTGCCTGGCCCACTTCAACACCGCTTCATGCCTCACTCTCTCTCGTCTTCCTCTCGTCTCTTTGTGTCGCTTTATCTAATGTGCGTCAACCGGCCGTTACAAGAGGAGGAGGAGGAGGGGGACGGGGAGGAAGGGGCACCAGCAGGGTAGGGGAGGGTGTAGCGTGGTTGTGGTGAGCGTGAAGAGTGTTCGGTTTCGTGATATACGCCACTAACCCTTCCTTAGTCCTGTCCTGCCCTTCCTGTCTCCCTGTCTCCCTCCTCTCTCTCTCTCTCTCTCTCTCTCTCTCTCTCTCCCTATAGGCTGCAGCTCCCTTTACTCCCTCTACCTCTCTTATTCCTCCTCTCCCTATGCAATCTGAAGGCTTAGTTACGCTCACTCTAATAGTTATAGCATCTTTTTCAAGCAGATTTTCTTCCCTATTCGCCTCCAAAATCTCAAAACTTGCTCCACGTCTGTCTTTCCCTCGACCACCCACCTCAGTATGTGTCTCGCCACCCACTCACTCAAATAATCCACCATACTACTCCACTCAACCCAGCATGTTTCATTCCTGTCATCCCCAAAACTCAACGTCCATCTGCATTCCTCAACTCAGCTATTCACACCCACCCACGCACTACACGCACGCAAACTCCCTCCCATACCACTCCTCCCCGCCCAACGATGCTCTCCCAGGAACTCTACGACTGCGAGAGATTATAATGGAGAGCTTGGGAGGACTTCAGGCGCCCCCAAGCACCCATTACCACACTAAAGGAGACGCTGAAGGTGCTGAGGTCACGAGAGGAGAGGAAAGGGGAGAGGACACGAGGGATTCAACCAAAGATCACCTACCACTAGTTATCTCCCTCGAGTCTCCTGAAGGTGCCATGGCAGGTGCTACAAAAGGTCGTATTGTTGTTGTTGTTGTGGTGGTGGTGGTGGTGGTGGTGGTGGTGAGGTTTAACTACGCGTGACGGTGTGACGACTACTACTCTCTCTCATTAAGGTCAGGTTAATTAGTGACGTCCTGAAGTATAAGAGGGTGACGGAACGGTGTGGGAGGGGAGGGAGAATGGGTGGTGATGGTGATGGTGCGTGATAGATGGTGGTGATGGTGATGGAGGTTGAGAATTAGAATGCGTAATGAGAGAAATAGAAATGATGGAAAAATTGAAGATGGTGATGGTGATGGTGATGGTGTGAAGGATTGGTGATGAGAGGAAGGCGTGTGTGTGTATGTGTGTGTGTAGAGGGGGAGGTGAGGATGCCATGAACATGAGTGATGATGATGATGAAGGTGATGGTGATAATAAGAGGAAAATATTAGTGATGAGAAAATGTGTAATTGTGGATGGGATGAGTATGAGTGACGATGGTGATGGTGGTGGTGATGGGTGATGGTGGTGATGGAGTGGTGATAGTGGTTGTGATGGTGATGGTGATGGTGACGGTGGTGATGGGTGATGGTGATGGTGGATGATTGGTGGAGGTCAGTGGCGAGGTTAGGGTGGATAACATAATCCTATCCACTTATCCACTCAAGTCTACTCCTGCTTTGCTCCTCTTCCCTCCTAGCTTTCCTTCGCTCTTTTGTATGTGTAGTTACGGGGTGTCTGAGTGTGTGTGTGTGTGTGTGTGTGTGTGTGTGTGTGTGTGTGTGTGTGTGTGTGTGTGTGTGTGTGTGTGTGTGTGTGTGTGTGTGTGTGTGTGTTGTTGCAGAAGCCGTGTATGTGGCGTAGTGCTTCCTCTTTATTGAATATTGCGACACACAAACACACACACACACACACACACACACACACACACACACACACACACACACACAACAACAACAACAACAACAACAACAACAACAACAACAATAATAGAAACATAATACAAGTGAGAATCATTTCACCACTATTATTACGATTGTCACTATCATTATTACTATTATATTATTATTATTACTATATTATTATTATTATTATTATTATTACAACAACTATCACATCTGAACACACTGTCGCAACACACCAACATCTGTGTCGCGTGTCTCTTAATTAGCTTTGCACCTGCGAGGAAGAGGAGGGTCGGTAACCGCAGGTGTGACTCTGCGGGTACCTGTACATGTTTGGCTACCCCTCCCTCTCCCTCACTCTCTCTCACCCGTGACTCTCTCTCTCTCTCTCTCTCTCTCTCTCTCTCTCTCTCCGGCCCCTACCTGTACCTACCTGTCACCTTCACCCACACCTGACGCCACACACCTGACGCCCACCACTCACTCCATGCTTTCATCTGTTATATCTTTATTGTCTTGTATAATCTCCTTCTCATTCTCTTTATTCTTTTTTTTATGAGTTTGTTTTGTCTTCCATGTTAATCTCTTTGCAATTTTCATCTCCCTCTTTTGTTTCAGTCTCGTTTTTATTGTTGTGTGTTTGTGTTTTATTTTTGTTGTTTTTGTTCACTCGTTTGTCTTTAATTCTATCCTTGTTCTCTCTCTCTCTCTCTCTCTCTCTCTCTCTCTCTCTCTCTCTCTCTTATTCTCATTTTTTACTGTTCCACACTATTATCTCCCTCATATTTGTTTTCCTCTCCTTCACTTCTTCTTCCTCTTTCATATTTCCTCTTTACTCTTCCCACATGATACATTATTTCCACTCACTTAAATCTCTTCCTCCTCCTCCTCCTCCTCCTCCTCCTCCTATTCCACATTATCACACAATTGCCTCTTATCTCCACCGCCTCCTCTCTCTCTCACTCCCTCTCTTCTCCCCCCTTCTCTCCTTTACTTACTCCCTCTGTGCCTCATAATCATCTCCTTGTTTACCCATTATACTCACCTCTTCTCCCTACCCTTTATCTCACTCTTCCTATACTCCACCTCTCCTTCTCTCCCTCCATTTCACTTACCTTCCCTTGACAGTAGCAGCGCCCCTCAGTCTCTCTCACTCATTCTCTCTCTCTCTCTCGTGTCACCTCGCACTGACTCACCTGCAACAAAAGAAGCAAAGTTAATTAAGAGATACAAGGTTACATATATTACAAGGTTATGACTGTTTTATTTGTCTATTTGTTTTTAGGGTGTGTGCTTGTGTTTTTGCTGCGGTGTAATAAATAACATAGCTCAGATGACAAAGACACACACACACACACACACACACACACACACACACACACACAAAGACACGAGTGAGGTTAAGGTAATGGGAAATATAAAGAGAGAGATTTGTGTACGTGGTGGTGATGGTGGTGGTGGTGGTGGTTGTAAAACGTGATGGGAATGACAAACAAAAGACAATCTGGTTGGGTATGAAAAGTATTGGCGCTGCTGTGTATAGTATTGTTATTGGTGTTGTTATCATTATTATCATTATTATGACGCACATCCTTAATTCCAAGAGCGTACGTGCAAAAGAGAGAGAGAGAGAGAGAGAGAGAGAGAGAGAGAGAGAGAGAGAGAGAGAGAGAGAGAGAGAGAGAGAGAGAATGGTGACCAACTTAACAACGTAAAATCGCTGCAATCTGCCTTTACACACACACACACACACACACACACACACACACACACACACACACACACACACGCACACACACGCGCCAATATGCAACGCCACGACATATTGAAATTAATTGGAAAAACAAAAAAAGAAGTGATAAAAAAAAAAGAAACTCACCACACATCACACACACACACACACACACACACACACACACACACACACACACACACACACACAGTTTATCAGAGCAGAACAATCAGGGTGGTGAATCTGTGGCCTGGGGATGATAGGGGGAAGTGGAGGAGAGAGAGAGTGAGATGGGGGTGGAGAGAGAGAGAGAGAGGGGGGAAAGTTACAAGCTCCCCCCCTTCCGTCACCTCCCCTTCCCTACATCTCTCCCTTCACCAGGTTACCTCCCCTTCCCCTCCTTCCACCCCCTCCGCTAGCCACCACCACCACCACCATCATCACCACACGTCACTCACTCGCTACAACCATCACCACCACCGTAATCCTTCATCCTTCACCGCCTTCGTCAGTAGTAGTTTGAAGCATTGCACTGTCTTTTTCCCACCGCCTCCCCTTCGTGGGTCATTAAATGGGGCATGTTCAGTGTTCAGTCAATGTCTTATGGGTCATTTGGCGTGGATTTTTAATAGTAGGTATGGCTTTCATATTTGTGTGATTAGTGTTATGTAGCTACCTGTTTGAGTGTGTGTGTGTGTGTGTGTGTGTGTGTGTGTGTGTGTGTGTGTGTGTGTGTGTGTGTGTGTGTGTGTGTGTGTGTGTGTGCATCTATTTATCTGTTTATCTATATTTCTATCTCTGTCCATCTTTTATCATTCTATTCCCAGACACGCTTATTTACTTATGTCTTTCTATCAAACAATATTTATTCATCTAACCTAACCTACCTTTCTATCTATTTGTCTATTTATCTACATTCATATCTATCTCTCTATCTACCAATTTTCCTATCCATCTAACCTAACCTATCTATCGATCTATTTATCTACACTATCTACCTACCTATCTATCCATCAATGTGACCTCAATTCCATTTCGCGGGCTTTCTCAAGTAGAGCTAATGACCAGCTAATAGGAACAGTCCGGGCCATTGTTATCGTGAGCCTGGAGATGAAATTACTGAACCGTCGCGGAAAGTATTTGTCAAGGACGCTTTCTGTCTGTCTGTCACTGATCAGGAGGGAAAGTTAAAAGAAATTAGAAGACACGCAGGCAACTCGACACAGCGTTACGTATTTCTGGCTACAAACAGGCTGGAATAGAAAGGAATATAAAGGAAGAGCCAGCACCAACAAACTCTGAAGATCTGAAGAGGTTTTGGTAACTATTCAACTCTAAGAGGGGAAGTGAGAGGAGGAGGAGGAGGAGGAGGAGGAGGAGGACGCGGATGAGAGAATTTCTGGTGTGAATAATCTAAATTTCAATGAGACAAACTTGAGAAAGAATAAGAGGAAGAAGAACAAAAAACAGCAAAAGCAACAACAAGAGAAAGAGTATATAAAAAAAAAAAAAACAGAGGGAAAAAGAAAATGTGAACCTCAGCAAAGAAGAAAAGGACAAAACACAAAAAGAAAGCCAAGAGAGAGAGAGAGAGAGAGAGAGAGAGAGAGAGAGAGAGAGAGAGAGAGAGAGAGAGAGAGAGAGAGAAGCACGTGTGAGCCAGCTATAGTGAGTGCTGTATGCGGCTGAACGCAAGACCTCAACCAGCACCTCCAATTCTCGGCGGTGCGGGGCGTGACAGCGTGCACGAAGGCCTGGGAACCGTGACTTGAGACGTGAAATCCATCTACCAGCTTTTTGACCGCACTAACTTTGATATACTCCAATGGGGCTGATGTTACCGCGGTTTCAGCCACCAGTCTTACCCTCCAGTAGATCTTTCTCTTCCTCCTCCTCCTCCTCCTCCTCCTCCTCCTCCTCCTCCTCGTCGTCGTCGTCCTCGTCCTCCTCAAGGTCTGTTGCTGCGTGGTTTTCCTTTTGTATTTCTTAGTATGTCTCTTTTTTCTCTTCCTTTTCATATTGTATCAAGAAAACAGATTAATTGACTCAGTTAGAGACCAAAGATTTGTTACTCCATAAAATCTACTTGAATCTTTGTGTTCGTGCTCCTTCTCCTCTTCCTCCTTCACCTCCTCCTTTTCTTCTTCCTCTATTTTTCTTATAAAACTGTGTCATATCTCCTGCTCTCAGCCAATATTCATTATGGAAGAGGAGGAGAAGATGGAGGAGGAGGAGGAGGAGGAGGAGGAGGAGGAGGAGGAGGAGGTAATATCATACTCTTCACTGCTAGATCTCTCACTACTTCTTCCTTAATTCTTTTCTCCTTTCCTTCCACCTTCCTTTCTTCCCATCCTCCCGTCCT
>NC_059272.1:22495985-22503485 GCF_017591435.1 Portunus trituberculatus | reverse complement strand
ACTGAAAAAAAAAAAAAAAAGAAAAACGACACACAAAGATCAATATAACTTGAACACACTCCCCACACGAGAGAAGAGAGCCGGTTCACATGACCCAACTAGACACACGTAACCTAACCTAACCTAACCTGACCTTATGCGAACTGATTCCACCTGCGCTGACCTGACACCTCTTTCTTTACCTGAACCAGTGAACCGGAACCGAATCAAACAAACTCACGTAAAAACAAACCGAAACCGAACTTAACCGAAGCCTAAACTCCACTTCTTGTTTTTCTATCGGCTTGGACAAGTGGAGGTGACAAAAGTGGAGGTGGAGTGGAGGTGGTGGAGGAGGATGTTGGAGAGTGCTGAGGAGAACAAACAGGTCGGGGATTTAAAGTGGGGTAATATGTTGTAGGTAAAATGTTAGGGTAGCTGGAATTAGTGTGTGTGTGTGTGTGTGTGTGTGTGTGTGAAGGGGGAGCGGGTGGGGTGTACGTTGGGGAGTCATGAGGATTGTGGGTAATATGTTGGAGGTAATGTGCGTATGTTAGGGGGTAGTGGGAGATCATGAGAATTGTGGGTAATATGTTCTGGGGGTAAAATGTTAGTATACTTTGTCTGCAGCAGGTAAGAGAAGTTGAGGTGGGTGTTCTTGGAGGGGTGTGGGGGTAGTGAGGGGGTTAGTGTGTGTGTGGGAGGGTGTTCTTGGAGGAGTGTGGGCGTTAGTGTGTGTGTGGGGGGTTAATGGGTCACTTGTGTTTTCCCCGCACACTTCCAGGTCGAAAAAAGTGAATGGGGTGGGGGTGGAGTGTTTGAAAGGGAGGGGGAGGTGTGGGGAAGCAGGTAACAGGTAGCGGAGGGCGTTGGGTTGGGAAGGAGAGGGAAGTGGTTTATCTGAACGTAAACAACTTAAAAAATAAAAAAAGTATTGAAATAACATCACAATTTTCACCCGAGCATTAGGTTAGGTTGAGTTAGGTTAGGTTAGGTCAGGTTAGGTTAGGTTAATTTACATTAGGTTTAGGTTAGGTTACGTAAGGTTAATTTAAGTTAGGTTTAGATTAATTCAGTTCGTTAATTTCACAGTTAACCCCTTCAGTACTGGAACGCATTTTTACCTTGAGATGTCTGTCCGATTAGACCATTTTATCGACATTAGAAAGGGTCTATGGAGGTCAGAAGGTTAATGGTCTTCACTATGTGTTACGGTACTGTAGGGGTTAATCTCCTTTATTGTACAAATCACGATGCAAAGGAAAACAAAATAATAAATCATCAATCATATTTATGGGTAGAAACAAATCGTCACTCTGTATATTAGTATTTCCATAAAACCCAAGAAATCTAGAGGGAGCGTGAAACAATATGATTAAAACGCTTTGACCTTTTCACTGTTCAGGTCACCCTTTGTTGATATTCAGAGTGCCGCTGAATAAAAATACGTTTGCACTGACACAGAAAAAAAAAAAAAAAGTGAAGAGGAAAAAAAGATTACGAGCTAAATTTTCTTTTTTTTAAGCCATTGATCCATTAAACTAAAAGACTGCAGCGCAAAAAAAAGAAAACAAATAAATAAATACCGAGAAATTTGTACGTGATTGAAGGAAAAAGAGAAAGGGGGACAAAAAAAATCAAAACAATCTAGCGGAAAATTAGCTAAAACATCAAGAAAAAAAATAAATAAACGAGAGAAAAAAACGGGAGAAAACAAACAGAAAATAGAAATCGAGAAAATAAACCAAAAACATCAAAAGTACTGTAGGAATGAAGGAAAAAAAAACTGCCATTTATGAAGAAAAGTAGACTAAGGACGGGAAAGTAAAGTGGTGGGAGGAGGAGGAGCAGGAGGAGGAGGAGGAGGAGGAGGAGGAGGACGTGTAGTGAAGAGTAAGGAGGTGATGGAGGGAAAACTGACGATGAGTACGGAAAAAAAGTAGACGTAGGGAGGTAACAAGCAGTGCAGAGGAGGCGAGGGAGGGAGAGAAGATGAGGACGGAGTAGGAGGGAGGGAGAGAAATAGAGAGGAGGTGTTGTGGAGACTAAGGAGGTGATGGAGGGAAAAGTGGTGCTGTGTAGGGGAAAAAATACTGCAAGGGAAGCAAGAAACGCCAAGGAGACTTTACGTTGAGGGATGGAGAGAAGGAAGGAGGGAAGTTAAGTGGGAGGAAGGAGGTAAGAGAGGGGAGGAGGGGAAAAAAGACAAGGGTTGGGATGTGTAGGAGGGTGACAGGAGAGAAAATTAGTCTTGGAGGTGGAAGGGAAAGAAAAAAGGGGTTGGGGAGGAAAGATGCGGAGGAGGCGTCGACTTAAAGGGAGGGAGGAGGAAAGGTGGAAGAGAAGAGGTGAGGGAGAGTAAAGGAGGGAACAAGTAAGGAGGAAAGTGGAAAGAAGAAGGTAAGAAGTAAGGGCATCTAATTGGGAGGGAATGGGGAGAAGGGAAGGTGAAAGGGAACAGGTGAGGGAGAAGAGGTAAGGAGTAATTGGGAGGAAAGAAGGTGGAAGGAAAAGAGACGAGGAAGAGGTGGTGAGGAAAGGAGTGTAATTGGGAAGATTATGGAAGGGGAGAGATGGGAGAGAGGTGAGGGGAGGTGCAAGGGAGGGGAGGAGTCAATACCTGTGTTATCGTCATCGGAGAAGTCAGCGGCGGGAGGGGAGAGGCACTGGGAGAGCTTCCGGCCAGAGCTCCTGCTGCGCCGTCGGGAGCGGGCGGGCAGCGTGGCCGAGGCGCCGATCATGTGGGGCATGGTGGGGGAGGCGAAGGGTGGGGGAGGGGGTATGAGATCCAGGGCCTCTTTCTTGGGGGGACTCGGCGCCTGCCACACTCACCCTCAGGCACCCCGGGTGAGCTTTGTTATCATGGCCACTCCACGCACACGCACACGCACACGCACCTGCACGCGCACTCACTTTTTCTTCACGCCCGTACCCTGGTTTGTTTTTGTGCGAGTTTATAACCTGTTTGTTTGTTTGCTTTGAGGTCTGCTAATGAAGAGTAACGGTGTCCAGTGACCGGTGAATGAGTAATGCGAGTGTGGCGGTGCGGCAGATTATTTTTGCCTGCCAGAGAGGGAGAGTAAGCTGCGGTGTGACATTTTGACTCACTCTTTACACGCCAGACACTTGTTTGTCTTCTTTTTTTCTTTTTCCTCGTCTCGTGAACTCTGACCCAATAAAGCTGACGAGGTTTTGTGTGTTTCCATTATTGTTATTCATACTACTACTACTACTACTACTACTACTACTACTACTACTATTACTACGAGGAATATGTAACCAGGTGTGACATTTCCTACTGATAGACAGATAGAAATGAAGGAAAGAAAAATAAGAAAAAAAACAGCTACAAACTACTTCCTCCTTTCCTTCATTCCTTCCTTCCTTCCTTCCGTTCCTCCCTCCCATACCAACCCTCTTTTTCCTCCTACCTCTCACCTACTCATCTCCCCTCCCTTTCCTTCCCCCCCAGCCAACTTTTTCCTCCCTCCTTCCCTCCCAGCAGGCCGCCGCCCTTCCTACCTCACAGATCTACGTGTGGCTGCTAAAATTACATCCCGTCCATGCAAGAAACTCGCCACCACTCCCCGTCACTCCCCACCACAAAACACTCCACTAACCCGACAAACAAAACAGCTTGCTCCCCCTCCCCTCTCTCTCTCTCTCTCTACCCCAACTTCTCTTCCCCTCTTACCTACTATATTAAACCAACCTCTCTCTCTCTCTCTCTCTCTCTCTCTCTCTCTCTCTCTCTCTCTCTCTCTCTCTGTGGTGGGTACTGTCTGTCTCTCATCTTTATATAGTAACTTCATTTTCTTTGCCTTCTTCTTCTTCTTCTTCTTCTTCTTCCTCCTCCTCCTCCTCCTCCTCCTCAAGTAGCGTCTCCTCCGGTTTTTCGTCTTATTGTTTTAAGTATTTGTCTGTCTGTCTACCTGTTTGTCTGTTTGATTGTCTCTCTATCTGTCTATCTGTCCGTTTGGCTGTCTACTTATATGTCTATCTCTCTCTCTCTCTCTCTCTCTCTCTCTCTCTCTCTCTCTCTCTCTCTCTCTCTTTCCAGCTCCTCGTAACCACAATGCAGGAAAACCCCATAAATAAAAGGCTTCGATCCTAAAGACGGGCCTCGATTCCTTGCTGAGAGAGAGAGAGAGAGAGAGAGAGAGAGAGAGAGAGAGAGAGAGAGAGAGAGAGAGAGAGAGAGAGAGAGAGAGAGAGAGAGAGAGAGAGAGAGAGAGAGAGAGGGCGATAATAATGAATGGCCATAAATGAAGGAAGATTTATAGGCGTATCCAAAAACAGAGGTGAAGGTAGGATTACAGAGGAAGGATTTCTAGGAGGATTGGATACCACGGAGGAGGATCAAAGACTGTTACCATTCAAGAGTTAAGAATCGAACACCACTTCTCTAAAAAATGAAGAAAAACTGCAGGTACCCAAAAAATGAGAGAGAGAGAGAGAGAGAGAGAGAGAGAGAGAGAGAGAGAGAGAGAGAGAGAGAGATGGGTGGTAGGAGTGCAGGCTATTGAGTGAGAGATATAAGGGGGAGAGTGTGAAAGAGAGAAGAGGGAAGGGAGTGAGTAGGTGTTGAGAGGAGAGAGAGAGAGAGAGAGAGAGAGAGAGAGAGAGAGAGAGAGAGAGAGAGAGAGAGAGAGAGAGAGAGAGAGAGAGAGAGAGATGTGAAGGTAAGGTGTGGGTGTGAGACTCGCTACCACATATGGGGGATTGAAACCCACTTATAAGGAAGACTGCTCAGCGGGGACACGGCACGCTTCCACTATCTTCCTCCTCCTCCTCCTCCTCCTCCTTATACGTATTCTCCTATTCCTGTATCCTTTTCTCTCTTCTTCTATTTCGCTATTCATTGTTTTGTTTTCTTTCTTCTCAAGTTATCTTTCCTCCCATTCACCTGCTCCTCCTCCTCCTCCTCCTCCTCCTCCTCCTCCTCCTCCTTGTTCAATGCCGCCCACTGTAGGAAACGGTACACCACACGGACACTGGTTTTACTGTGTGCGTGTGTTTCTTCCAAGATGAGAGGAACAAGTGTGTGTGTGTGTGTGTGTGTGTGTGTGTGTGTGTGTGTGTGTGTGTGTGTGTGTGCGCACCCTAGCCACTTCAGCACCGGAGCCTCATTACCTCTCTCACCTTTCCATCCCATCCACCTGAAACACACTCATCCTCACGCACTTAACACGCACTTTCTATCTCCACTCCTCCACTCACACCCACTACACACACACACACACACACACACACACACACACACACACACACACACACACACACACACACACGCACATCATTTCCTCCTTCACTATTTCACTCTCTCCTTCCTTTTCTACCTCAACTTTTTACCATATTCCCTCCTCCTCCCTCCCTCCCTTCCTTCCCTCCCTCATATACAACCCCCTCCTCCCCTCCCTCCCCCAACACATACATACACTAACGCCCCAAAACAAAACACTACTTTCCACTTTCTTCTCATATGGTGGAGGAGATAATAGAGAGAGAGAGAGAGGGGAATAGGGAGAAAGAGAAAGAGAGAGAGAAAAGCGAAACAAGGAGTAGGCAGAGTTGGAAGTGTTGAAAGGATGGAGTGGTGGGGAGAGAACAGGAGGGTGGAGTGGGGTGTGAGGATGCTTGGGGAGACTTGGGAAGGCTGGGGAAGGCTGAGGAAGGCTGGGAAGGCTTGGGAGGCTTGGAGAAGGCTTGGGAAAGGCTGGGGAAGGTTGGAAAAGGCTTGGGAAGGCTTGGGGAAGGCTGGGGAAGGCTGAGGAAGGCTGGGGAAGGCTGGGGAAGGCTGGGGAAGAGTAAGTGGTCTCAGGTTTTAAGCTTGCATCTGGTCTAGTCACTCTGTTAGTCCATCAAAGCGACCTCCCACACAGGCCCAGTTGATCTGCATTAGGAGGAGGAGGAGGAGGAGGAGGAGGAGGAGGAGGAGGAGGAGGAGGAGGAGGAGGAGGAGGAGGAGGAGGAGGAGGAGGAGGAGGAGGAGGAGGAGGAGGAATAACAAGAAGAAAAGCCTTAGTTATGAAATTTAATTACAATAAAAAAAAAACTAATAAAAATGAGGTGAGGAATAGCTTTGTGTGTGTGTGTGTGTGTGTGTGTGTGTGTGTGTGTGTGTGTGTGTGTGTGTGTGTGTGTGTGTGTGTGTGTGTGTGTGTGAGAGATGCGAGACTTCGTAGGGAGACATGTAACTTTTTTATCTCTTCCTCCTTTTTATTTTCCAACTCTCAGTATCGCCATGAGCAGCAGCGGCAGCAGCAACAGAAGGAGGAGGAGGAGGAGGAGGAGGAGGAGGAGGAGGAGGAGGAGGAGGAGGAGGAGGAGGAGGAGGAGGAGCAGGAGGAAGAGGAGGAGTAAGAGAGAGAGGGAGGGCGGGAGTTACGGGCTGTTAAAGGGAGGAAAGAGTGGAGTTAGTGGCCGTGGAGGGAGGAAAGAGGGAGTGTTACGAGCCATAGAAAGGGAGAGAACTGGCGAGCAAGTCCCATGGAGGAGGAGGAGGAGGAGGAGGAGGAGGAGGAGGAGGAAAAGGAAGATTGAATGCAGGTAAAGAAGAGTTATAACTGCAGAGAGAAATGGAGGAGAAGGAAAGAAGCGAATAAAGAAAATGAACAGTACCAAATAAATAAAGGAGAGATAAAGTAGAGGTGGTGATGAAGAGGGAAGAGAGAGAGGGAGAGAGAAGAGAGAGACGAGAAAAGCGATGAGGAATGGAGGGAAGGGAAAGGAGGGAGGGAAGGAGAGGAGCTGTAAGGAGAGTGAGAGGCACCATCACAAAGCGAGAGAGGAAGTGAATCTAGAGTGACGGGGTTCGTTTATCAGTGTTTATCAGAGAGAGAATCACGCCAGAACGATTTTACTTTTTTCCCGCCTCGTCTCACGCTCTTGGCAAGCATCACCCTCCTCCTCCTCCTCCTCCTCCTCCTCCTCCTCCTCCTCCTCCTCCTCCTCTTTCGTGAGTTAGAAGTGTTTGTCCATGAGAATGAGTCGGGTGGGGGAGCAGCGACGGTAATGTCACGGAGAACGAAGGGGGGTGGGGAAGGAGTGCATGAGGGAGGCAAAACGCGTCACTCCGTCCAGCGTCACGGAACACGAGGCACACACAATGGCCAGCGAGACACCGCGGAGAGCAGCTGAGAAGGCGAGGAGACCAAGAGGAGAGGAAGAGGTAGAGGTTGAAGTGATGATGAGTAGTAGTTGGAAATAGGGTAAGGGAAAAAAAATGAACGTCACAGCCTCCGTCAGTGAGGCAAACACGTGGCCGGCGGTCAGCGAGGCAGGTATCATCACAGGTGGTGCCAACAGGTAGTGGCCGCCAGCTGCCTCCCGCCAGGTGAGTCACTTCGCGCGTCACTGCTACTGTTTGATTTCCAACACTCGTCGATAAATCACGCCGCGCCTATCTTATCAAAGCACTACCCCTCGCACGGCGGCTCCCGAGGCGACTCGGACAGCGCGGGGCCTCAGCGGGTGGGCCAGGGCGGCAGACCACACGGACGCGTTTAGAGTGGTTCCCCC
>NC_059272.1:22478485-22483485 GCF_017591435.1 Portunus trituberculatus | reverse complement strand
TGAGGAGATGGAAGGAAGGAAGGAAGGATGGAGGTAAGAGGAAGGGGTATGTTATGGTTGGCTGACTGTCTTGTTCCGTCTACATTCAGTCTTCTCATGCCTCCCCCTTGCCCCTCACTCCCTCCCAACCTACTCTACCCACGCCCCTCCTGTCCCCCTTCACCCTCTCTACACCTGTTCCCACCCACTCTTCCACCCGCAGGCCATGGCAACTCAATGTGTGCTCACCTACTACTACTACTACTACTACTACTAGTATTACTACTACTACTACTACTGGTGTTATTACAGTATTCCTTGCACGCACCACCACTGCACCTCCTCACCTGGCGGCCACACACCACCACAGGCAACCTCCTACTCACCTGAAACACAACGATTCAGGAGAAAAAGGTATTATCTGTCCATTTATTTGGGTACGTTAGGTTAGATGATGCTAGATTTGGTATGAGAGGAAAATCAATCTAACTTTGTCTAAATGAGCTGAACATTATTTACCTTAAACTCTACTAACCTAATCTAGTTCTAACCTAACCTAACCTAACCTAACTGAGATAAAAACTAAACCTAACTAAACCTAACCAAACGTAACCTAACCTAACCAGACCGGACCGAACTGAACCAAACCGAAGCTAACCTTACCCCAGCTACCAAAAAAGGAAAAAAGAAAAAGAAAAAGAGAGAGAGAGTGACTGATCTTTATGTGCCCAGCCCTGCATAATCTACTGAACAGCGCCACACCTACACCGCGCAGGTTAATGAAGCATCCACACCTCCACACCTGTCACGCTACACGTTCCACACCTAGCAGCGTCCACCCCGCAACGCTGATTGGCTCACCTCCTCCACGTTTGTCAGCACTTGAACGTGGTAGGGACGGTGAAGAAGGCGACGAAGAAGGCGAGAACGTGGAGAAAGGAAATGAGAGATGAAGAAGGAAATGTGATATGAAAGAAGAAAGGAGAGATGGGGGAAAAGAAGTAAATAAAGGCGAAATACAGCCGGAAGGAAAGAAGCAGTACAAGGAGGAGGAGGGAAGGAAGGAAGGAAGGAAGGAAGGAAGGAAGGAAGGAAGGAAGGAAGGAAGGAAGGAAGGAAGGAAGGAGGAAGGAAGGAGAGACGGATGAGAAAAGGGAAACAGGGAGGAAATGAAGCAGAAAGGAAAGAACCAATCTAGGAAAGGATGGAAGGAAGGAAGGAAGGAAGGAACGAAGGAACGAACGAACGAACGAAGAGAAGAAGTTACGAGAAAGTGGAAGAAACCGAATTGAAAAAAAAAAAAGTCAGGAAGGAAGAAAGGGAAAAAGGAGATGATTACGTAAGAAATCGAAAAAGAGAGAGAGAGAGAGAGAGAGAGAGAGAGAGAGAGAGAGAGAGAGAGAGAGAGAGAGAGAGAGAGAGAGAGAAGCGCTGAGTCACTTCCTTCATTATCTTTCAACACCAGTTAATATTTTAATAACGTTCCCGACAAAAGAAATTACTATTTGTGAATGTAAACTGCAACAAGAAGAAGAGGAGGAGGAGGAGGAGGAGGAGGAGGAGGAGGAGGAGGAGGAGGAGGAGGAGGAAATAAGAGGGAGGTGGGAGGGAGGGTGAGAGGAGATGGAGAGGAAATAGATGGGGGGTGGAGAGGGACGGGAAATGATTGCAAGAAGGAAGGGATAATGGAGAGAAGGAAGGAGGGAAAAAGGATGAAGGAAGAGAAGGAAGGGATAAAATGAGTAGATGTTCAAGAGGAGGAGGAGGAGGAGGAGGATATAGTAATTAGTAAAAGTGGTGAAAGTGAGGAGTTGAAAAGAACAATCATGTAAAAAGTAAGATGGGAGAAAAAACGAAGAGTGAAAGGAAGAAGAAGAAGAAGAAGAAGAAGAAGAAGAAGAAGAAGAAGAAGAAGAAAGAAAAAAAAAAAGGAGAGGGAAGAGGAGAAGGAAAGAAAGAAGCGTCAACAACAACAACAACAACAACAACAACAACAACAACAACAACAACAACAACAACAAACTAAGCAAACAGCCCCAACCTTGTCCCCGCCAAAAAAAAAAAAAAAAAAAAAACACAGACACACCCAAAATAGAAAAAAAAAGAAAAGAAAAAGAAAATCCCCCGTTGCTTCCTATCATGGGCGTAACAAGGAGACATACATGAACAGTGGCCAGGGCGTGTGCCATATCACCTTCCACACGCCCACATCTCCACTAGGTCAGCTTGCGCGCCCTCCACCACACTGCTGAGAAGAGGAATGCCTTATCCTTCCTTAACCACCACCACCACCACCACCACCAGCGCCTCCTGAGTCAACACAGGCTAGCGACGAAGAAACAAGACGACATCAAGAGCTACATAAAACCCTTCATCTTTTACGGACCATAAGACGAGAGGGGCGTGTGTGTGGGCGTGCGGGCGAGCATGTGGCGAGGGGAGAGGGGGACAAGGAACGCAGAGAAAGGAAGAGGCGGCGATAAATGAGGTGGATAATTGAATGATGAGATAACTTTTAGGATGAGAGAGGGAAGTGAAGAGGAGGAGGAGGAGGGAAGAGGGGATGATGAGGGAAGGGACATACAGGGAAGGGAAAGAAGGGAGGGGGATGTGAGGGAATGCAGGAGGGAAGAGAAGGGAAAGAGAGAACAGAGAAGGGAAAATAAAGTGAGAGGAAAGGGAAAGGATGGAAAAGGTGGAAAAGACGAAAATTGAAGGAGGAAACGTGAGGAAACAAAAATGAAAGGAGTAGGAAGGAAAGTAACCAAATTAGAGAGAGAGAGAGAGAGAGAGAGAGAGAGAGAGAGAGAGAGAGAGAGAGAGAGAGAGAGAGACTGTGAGGTCAATTTAAACGGGTTTTAATCAGCGGGGGAGCAAGAAAGAGAAAATTAAATAAGAAAAGCAACGAAGAAAAAAAAAACGGTAAGAGAGACGAGAGAAGAAAATACGATAAGAGAGGAGGAGGAAGAAGAGAAGGAAAAGAAGAACGAAGGAGAAAAGAAGGAAGAGAAGGAGAAGGAGGAGGAGGAGGAGGAAAACGGCTATATCATCACCATCAGCCTCCTCCTTCTTCTCTCTCCTCCTCCTCCTCCTCCTCCTCCTCCTCCTCCTCCTCCTCCTCCTCCTCCTCCTCCTCCTCCTCCTTGTTTTGTTACTTAATACAGTAAGAAAATAAAAACATGTTGACATTTTCTCTGATGATCCAAGTGTGTGGGCGTAGAGAGAGAGAGAGAGAGAGAGAGAGAGAGAGAGAGAGAGAGAGAGAGAGAGAGAGAGAGAGAGAGAGAGAGAGAGAGAGATGATGATGTTAGAGTTGGGTCAAGATGTATAATATTTAACTGTTTGTTTGCTTGTTTAGAGTTCTCCCTCTCTCTCTCTCTCTCTCTCTCTCTCTCTCTCTCTCTCGATTTTAACTACTAATTTATTCTAATACCAATTTCATTATGCACTTTCTCTAACCACATCCTCTCTCTCTCTCTCTCTCTCTCTCTCTCTCTCTCTCTCTCTCTCTCTCTCCACACTCGTGACATAATCCACTCAGAGATAACGCACTTGATGAATAAACACACACACACACACACACACACACACACACACACACACACACACAGAGAGAGAGAGAGAGAGAGAGAGAGAGAGAGAGAGAGAGAGAGAGAGAGAGAGAGAGAGAGAGAGAGAGAGAGAGAGAGAGAGAGAGAGAGAGAGAGAGAGAGAGAGAGAGAATTTTATGATGAGGAAAGGGAGGAAAAAGAAAACAGTTACAAGGACAACAGGAGGAGAGAGAGAGAGAGAGAGAGAGAGAGAGAGAGAGAGAGAGAGAGAGAGAGAGAGAGAGAGAGAGAGATTTATAACAAACACTCACTGATAAAGAAAATGAAAACAAATCTTCTTTAGCTCATTGTCTGTAAAACGGATGAAGGGAGAAACTTGAGAGGAGGAAGGAGAGGGAGGGAGAGGGAAGGAGGATGTGAGAGGGAGGGAGAGGAAACGACAGGTGAGAGTGAGAGAGGGAGAGGAGGATGGAAAGGAGGAACTATGATGATACCCTAACCCTAATCTCCTCTCTCTCTCTCTCTCTCTCTGTTTCTCTCTAACTCTCTCTCTCTCTTGCTCAAGCCACGTCAATGACAATATTATTATTATTATTATTATTATTATTATTATTGTTGTTGTTGTTGTTGTTGTTTGTCTTGTTAAAATTCTTCTGTTTTTTTTTTTTTTGCTTTATTCATTTTCTTGTTTTTATCTTCCTTTCATTATTATTATTATTATTCTCTACCTTGTTCTTGTTCTTCTGGTTTTTGTTCATTCTCTCTTTTTGTTAACATTCTTCATATTCTTATTCTTAACCCCTTCAGTGTCATCACACGTTTTCATATTCATTCTGCTTCATTTCAGACCATTAAAACAGTGAAGACTGGCCATTAATCTTCTGACCTCCATAGACCCTTACTAGTGTCAATAAAATGGTCCAATCGTACACAAATCTCAAAGTAAAAATGAGCCCCAGTATTGAACGGGTTAACAATTATTCTTCTTATCATTATTGAGATTGTTGTTGTTATTGTTAGTGTTGTTGTTATTACAAAATGAGCCCCAGTATTGAACGGGTTAACTATTATTCTTCTTATCATTATTGAGATTGTTGTTGTTATTGTTAGTGTTGTTGTTATTACTGACATCATTCCCAGAAGTCATAATGCCAACACCAACGCACGCTTCACTATCACTTCCCACCACCTACATCCCAGCAAACAAGATCCGCTCCTTCAGATATAATTTAATTTCAGCTCCATGCAAAGATCAAAGTCAAGAAATCCATTAGCAGCAACCAACACAATATTGCAACATGATTTAAGAGCTGAGCTGTATCATTAGTGTTTCTAGACGGATCAACACACACACACACACACACACACACACACACACACACACACACACACACTAGTCCTTCTCATCACACTCATTTGTACGCCATTAGGGAAGTAGTGCACCATAACCGAGACCATTAGGGCGCCGCC